>NC_056615.1:31797458-32052705 GCF_018340385.1 Cyprinus carpio | reverse complement strand
TTTCACCATATCTGGACGCGTGTGCAGTTGCAGGACTTTTCGAGGCATGTTTAGGCCCTCACAAATGCGATTCATTCATTTTGGAGAAGGAGAAGAAGAAGATAATATATGCAAGCAAGCGCTGGGGCTCCAAGCCATCAGTGCAACGCCAAACCCCGGTGGCATCAAGGTAAACTGTGCCCAGTGTAGACATAACCAACAGTAACCCTCTATCACAGGGGTTGGGGGTCCAACCCTGTTTAATGGCGATCGACTGTCCTGCAAAGTTTAGCTCCAACCAGGCTACCTCAAACACACCTGAAGCACTAATGTAATGTCTTGCAGGATTGCTTGTGTAAAATAAAAGGTAGGTGTGACTGATTAGAGTTGGAGCTGAACTTTGCAGGAGAGTCGATCACCAGGACAGGATTGGGCACACTTACTTTAGCAGTTTGGATTTAAGGGATACAAGCAAGTGAAAGGGTTAATTAATCCAAACCATCAAGAGACACACACAACACAATATATAAAACTTGAGTAACACTTCCAATAAGGTTTCAGTTATTAACATTAATTATATTAAATTACATTAACAACAACTGTATGGCATTTATTAATGTGAGTCTCTCTCTGTCTTTCTCACACACTCACTTACACACAATCACACACACACACACACACAACAAACAATTCTTATTATTATTATTATTATTATTATTAGTATTATTATTATTATTATTGTAATGGACTCACTTTTTCATAAGGATTTAGTTTTTTAACATTATATAAGTTAACAGTACATCATTTATATAGCATTTATGGATCTTAGTTAATATTATGTTCAAAATGGATTACTACATTATTAATTAAAATTTATAGTTTAATGTACATCAGTTACTATAACCATGATTTAACATATTTTTTTTAACAAAAAATTACTAACACAAACAAATGCAGTAAAAATATGTTGTTCATACTTAGCTTGTACTAATGTTAAAGACTATATTAACTATATCATTTAACACACACATATGTTAATTAAAGCTTAGTTAAAAATATTTTAATACATTATTTACTAATACATTTTTTATTTACAGTTTTATTTTAAGATAGTTTATGTACTGTGAAATAACATTAATATTAATATGTTTAATGATAGTTTTAACTAACATAAAAAAGATTAATAAATAATCTGAAAAATAAATTCATTGTTAGTTCATGTTAGTTAATGCATGTACTAATGTAAACTAAAGAGAGCTTATTATAAAATGTTGCCAAACTATTATCATGATCCATAACCATTTTTAAAAATCCTTTTAATGATCTATAAACATTTGTGAAATGATTATATAAAACTATATTACCCGTCAAATTCATTAGCTTTTTAAGAATACATATTATTTTTTTTGAAATTTTTTATAAATGATTTAAATGCTCTATATACGTTTCAACAACAATTATTTAAAAGTAATCCTATAGCGCCATCTAGTGGTGGCCATGATTGGTATTACATACTGCACGTTTGGTGTTGCTATCTGAACCAGTCAGAATGAAGCGCCTAGAGAAGCAGAACAGAGACGACAGAACATATGCCTACGTATCTCCAAGGTTCACACGCGCTGTCTGTAATGCGTATTTTTTTCCGAGCCCATGTTAATGGATCAGAGCCGTTCACACTGCACACGGGTAAAAGGATGTGAACAAAAAAGGTTAGAAATAGAAAAGGTGCGAAAAGAATGAATATCTAGCGCATGACCATAGACAGAGTTGTGAGTTCACATGACACAGAGCGAGAGGAAGCACGTTTTAAGTGCGCGCATTCTCTCCGGGCGAGAGGAGCGTGTATATGAGCACGCGTGTCTGGTTTTGTGACAAAGCAAAGGAAATCTGCGTGCGAGCGGATAGATTCACGCTCGCGCATTATTTTAATGTTCTTTGGCATTACAATAACGCGCTCTCGCTGCTGCTTCTGCACCGCATACACATACTGTATACGCACTGCAAACAGAGTACGTGTGAACCTGTATAATGTATAACAAATCTATTTCAACACCTGAGGCACCGATGCAATGAGCTCTATGGCCAATGCATGACAAGAAAAACTGGCCTAATAATTCAGCACACTCCTGAATATAAGGAGTTTTTCACTTCCAGTCTTCAAGGACAATTAAATATCACTCATAAATGATTAAATAACAAATGTATAGTATTTATTAAGATTGATGTGATTTGGAATTGGTAAAATGTGCTTGGAAAAAAAAGATCAATCAGAATATCAACGTGACTAAATTATTATGCACTCAAGGAAAAAGCATTTTTAATGATTTTATTGATCTATAAGCATTTGCAACATATTTTGCCTGCATTACAGCTAAAGTCCACGTTTTTTTTAAATATGTTGTTGCATTTAACATAATTCTTAACCTAATTATTTAAAATCATGTTGTCTGTGCCCTACAGATTGTACTAGGTTTTTTTTTTTTTTTTTGTCTTTTTTTTTTTTTTTTTTTTTTTTTGTCCCTAAAACTCACAGAAAAGGATAAGGCTAAGAGATTTCTTAAGCTGTAATGATAAAAAAAAAAAAAAAAAACACACAATTACTGATTTTTTTTTCTTTTTTTTTCTGGTGATTAAAGAGATGTTAACTCTCTCTCTCTCTCTCTCTCTGTCAGCCAGCCCCCCCCCCCCCCAACCCCCCTTCCCTCACACAGAGAGAGTGGCCTCAGAGTGAGATCAGATGTCTGACAGTTTTTAATTTTTCTGTTATCCATACAGTGTTGTTGTAAAGTCGTGAAACTATGCATATTTCCTCAGAATGATATGTTCTTTGTATGAAAAATGGTTTTGAAGTGTTTGGAAGCTGCACTTTAAGAAATATAAGACAATTTATGTTTACTTTTTTACTGTTATTTCAATAAATCACTACGGCAAAACCGTTCAAGCTATCCAAAATCCATTCACAATTTAAGTTCCTCAGAGTTTTGGCATCATGTAGAAAAAGTTTGGTGTGTATACTGTAATTTTCCTCTGAGTAGTATGCATTAATTCACAGCTTATATTTTTCCAAAAAAATCCATATTCAAAAATCAATATAACTGACTTCCTGTTCATCGTAGCTGATGACTGTGAATTAAAAAGTTGTCCGTCTTGATAAGAACAATTTATGTACTGAGTTTGGTGTCTGTAGCTAAAACTAACCCCCCCACTTTTGACAAAAGGTGGCGCTATAGAGTGGCTCCTCCACGCCCCTTCATGAGCTTTTGCCTAGCTGTCATATGATTAGGACTGATATGTGTTTTGAGTTTTATGTAATTCTGAGCATGTTATCTGCCTCAAAATCACCAGAACAGAATATTCAAGTTTGACACGTTGCCATGGCAAACACTATGTTAGATATCAATATCCCCACAAAAGATTTACATCGGCCGTGTTTTGACATTATTCTGATGAAGTTTGAAGCAAATTGAGTAAAAATAAGATGCTGAATTCAAAGCATTTTGAAAATGACACACTTCCTGCTGCCAGTTGGTTGCGCTATAACTTTGACTCCTAATAGTTACATATATGCGATCGGCATCATACAACGAACAAACTGATGAAGTTTAATTAAAATCAGGAAATGCATGTGGATGTTATTAGACACTTCCTGTTTCTCATTTTTTCACCCCTAATTTCAACCGCCTCCCCACGAGCAAACCATTCGAGATATCAAAAATCCCCTGGCAATTTTGCATCCCCACTGTCTTGAGATCATGTTGACCCAGTTTGGTGGCAATCGGGTAAAAAACCTATTACAAGTATATCAAATTCCAGAGCATGTGCTTTTTACATAGCTCTAAATAGCTGACTTCCTGTTGGGCGGAGCCTATGACATGCAAAATGAAAGTTGTTCGGCACAATGAGATCTATATGTGTACTGAGTTTCATATGAATACGTGCAAGTATGTGTGAGCTATACATCAACATTTCTGACTGTGTTCCAGGGGGCACCGTAGAACCCCTGTGCCACACCCGGGTCTCAGCCTCTGCAGCCTCCTAATGGCCACAGATTCTAAGGTGTGTGCAAATTTTCAAGAGATTTTGAGCATGTTAAGTGCCCCAAAAGCCCCCAAAACTTTGACGAAAAATAAGAATACTAAACCCTAAATAGCCAACTTCCTGTTGGGCGGAGCCTATGACATGCAGTACGAAAGAAAGTTGTTTGGCTTGATGAGATCTATATGTCTACCGAGTTTCATTCGTCTACGTGCAAGTATGTATGATATATGGCCCTCTATATTCCAGGGGGCGCTGTAGAGCCCCTGTGCCACGCCCATGTATCAGTCTCTGCCCGGCCCTAATGGCCGCAGGTTCCAATGTGTGTGCCAATTTTCAAGAGTTTTCGAGCATGTTAAGGGCCCCAAAAGCCCCCGAGACGTTAAAAAAATAAATAAAATAATAATAAAAATTAAAGCTGCAAGCAGCGATGAACGGGCCCTCGCACCCGGGCTCACCGCCACCGGGTGGCTTTTGTAAAACAGCGAACGGCGAGAAATATGCTTTTAATGTTTGTAAATATAAGAGAAATATGTCAAAGTCATTTATATGTGCCAGTCTTCCTGCTGCCAGCTGGTGGCGCTATGACTATAACTGGATTTTGTCATGTAGATTTCTTCAGTCCAGCACTTTTATCAAGCATATGAAATTTAGTGCAGATTGAACATGGAATGTTTGAGTTAGTATAAAGCATGTTGTGTCCTATTGCCAACAGGTGGCGCTATGATTATAACTGAACATTGGCCTTTAGATATCTTCAGGCCATGACTCTTATCAAATATTTGAAGTTTGGTGCAGATTGGACATTGCATGTTTAAGTTAGTGTAAAACAAGCCATTTTCTGTTGTCAGCAGGTGGCGCTATGATTATAGTGGAATAATGACCTTCAGATGTGTTCAGGCCAAGACTCTTTTCGAACATGTGAAGTTTGGGGAAGATCGGACATCTTATGCCTGAGTTACAACAACTTCTATTCCCATGGAGAGACATCAAACTTTGTCACGGCGCCATGGCCACACCCTTTAATGAAACCTTACGAAGTTCACAATTTAACATCGCAAAGGCCTTTAGATTAGACTGACCAAAAAAAATTATAAAATGTCATAAAATTTCTAGGAGTAGTTTGTTACGGCGTAAAACATGTCACTTCCTGTTGCCAGCAGGTGGCGCTATAGCGATATCTGAATATTGGCATGTAGATATATTCAGGTCAGGAGTCTTCTCAAACATGTGAAGTTTGGGGCAGATTGGACATTGTATGTCTGAGTTACAGCAACTTCCTTTCTCATGGCGAAACATCGAAATTTGTAAGGCCGCCACAGACACGCCCTTAAACGAAACCTCAAAATCTTCGCAATTTAACATCGCAAAGGCCTTTAGATTACACTGACAAAGTTTGGTGTTGATCTGAATAAATCTCTAGGAGGAGTTCGTTAAAGTACAACCCCTGAAAATGGCAAAAAAAACGACACAAATTTTGCAGAGAAAATTCAAAATAACTGACTTCCTGTTGGGATTCGAATTTCATACCAAGAGACTTTTTTGTAGGTATTGGTGTGCTACATGTGTGTACTGATTTTTGTACATGTACGTGAAACGTAGCTCGAGGCGCACTCCATTGAAAATGTATAGGTGGCGCTATCGAGGCATTTTGCCACACCCAATGGAATATTGGCCTTCAGATGTGTTCAGGCCAGGACTCTTATCTAACATGTGAAGTTTGGGCAAGATCGGACATTTTATGCCTGAGTTACAATAACTTTTATTCCCATGGCGAGACATCAAACTTTGTCACGCCGCCATGGACACGCCCTTTAACGAAAACTCAAGATCTTCACAATTTAACATCGCACAGGCCTTTAGAATAGAGTGACTGAAAAAAAAATTGATGTCATAAAATTTCTCGGGAGTAGTTTGTTAGAGCGTAAAATATGTCACTTCCTGTTGCCAGTAGGTGGCGCTATGACTATAACTGAATATAGGCATGTCAATCTGTTCAGGTCAGGAGTCTTATCAAAACATGTGAAGTTTGGGGCAGACTGGACATTGTATGTCTGAGTTATAGCAACTTCATTTTTCATGGCGAAACATCGAAATTCGTCAGGCCGCCACGGACACGCCCTTCAACGAAAACTCAAGATCTTCGCAATTTAACATCGCAAAGGCCTTTAGATTAGGCATACCAAATTTGGTGTTGATCTGAATAAATCTCTAGGAGGAGTTCGTTAAAATACAAGGCATGCAAATGACAAAAATGATGCAAAATTTGCTCATAAAATTAAAAATAACCGACTTCCTGTTGGGTTTCGGATATTGCTCCAAGAGTCTTTTTTGTAGGTACTGATGCTTTACATATGTGTGCCAATTTTCGTGCATGTACGTGAAACACAGCTTGAGGGCTGTTGATTTTTTTACGATAGGTGGCGCTGTCGAGCCATTTTGCCACACCCTCTTCTGAAACCTATATCAGACGTAAATTTTCACCAGGTCTGACGCGTGTGCAAAGTTTCAGGACTTTTCGAGCATGTTTAGGCCCTCAAAAATGCGATTCATTTTGGAGAAGAAGAAGAAGAAGAAGAAGAAGAATAAAAATAAAAACAACCACAAACAGCGATCGCGCCCTCAAGCCATCAGCGCAAACGCCACCCCTGTGGCATCGGGAAAACTGTGCCTACCTGGCACATGCATTTACAGTAACTGTCTGGCAGTCTGGTTTTAAAGAATTCTGCAATTAAAGGGTTAATCCAAACCATCAAGACTGTGAAAGACACACACACAGAACAATATATAAAGTTTTAGTAACACTTTTTAATAAGGTTTCAGTTATTAACATTGACTATATTAATGAACATGAACAATAATTATATAGCATGTCAATGTCAGTTAATATTTAAAACTTAAAAATTAAAAAAATAATAATCTGTTAACATTAGTTAATGCACTGTGAACTAACATCAACAAACATTAATAAACTCTGTGAAAATATATTATGTTAGTTAATGCATTTACTAATGTTAACAAATGAGACTTTATTATGAAGTGTTACTAAGACCTTTATTGATTTACACAACAATCCACATAATTATTAGGCATGTTGATATTGTGATTATTTTCTAAGCACATTTTACCAATTCCAAATGACATCAATCTTAATAACTACCATTAATTTTGTATTTAATCATTTATGAGTGATATATAATTGTCCATGAAGGCTGGAAGAGAAAAACTCCTTATATTCAGGTGTGCAGAATTATTAGGGGTTTTATTATTATTTTTTATTTTTTTATTTTTTTACAGATGAAATGAGCCAAAAAAAGAGTTGTAACTCAGACTGAAAAGTCAAATATTATTAAATTCTGGAACAGGGGTCGGAAACCTTTTTTGACCAAAGAGCAAAATGAAACGTGAATTTATTTGTCCAAAAGTTCTATATATATATAATATATATATCATGTGTGTGTTCTGTGTGTGTGTGTGTGTGTGTGTGTGTGTGTGTGTGTGTAATTAAAAGCTTACTTAAAATATTTTAATACATTATTTACTAATACATTTTTTATTTACAGTTTTATTTTAAGATTAGTTTATGTACTGTGAAATAACATGAACATTATCATTTTTAATGATAGGATTAACTAACATAAAAAAGATTTATAAATTATCTGAAAAATAGATTGTTCATTGTTAGTTCATGTTAGTTATTACATTAACTAATGTAAACCAAAGAGAGCTTATTATAAATTGTTGCTAACACTTTTTATGATCTATAACCATTTTTAAAAATCATTTTAATGAGCTATAAATATTTGTGAAATGATTATATAAAACTATATTACCAGTAAAAATCATTAACTTTTTAAAATACATATTATTTTTCTTTGAAATATTTTTATAAATGATTTAAATGCTCTATACACGTTTCTACAACAAATATTTTAAAAGTAATCCTATATCGCCATCTGGCGGTGGCCATGATTGGTATTACACACTGCACGTTTGGTGTTGCTATCTGAACCAGTCAGAATGGAGAACAGAATACACTGGGCATATTACTACGTAACTCCAGATTCACACACTGTCTGTAATGCCTATTTTTTCCGAGCCCATGTTAATGGATCAGAGCGTTCATACTGAACACGGTAAAAAATGTGAACAGAAAAAGTTAGAAATAGAAAGGTGCGAAGAGAATGAATATCTAGCTAGCGCATGGGCAAAGAGAGAGTTGTGAGTCCACAGGACACCGTTTGAGCGAGAGGAGACACGTTTTAAGTGCGCGCATTCTCTCCGGGCGTGAGCAGCGTGTATCTGAGCACGCGTGTCTGGTTTTGTGACAAAGCAGAGGAAATCTGCATGTGAACAGACATATTCGTGCTCGCGCATTATTTTAATGTGCTTTCACGTTACAATAACTCGCTCTCGCTGCTGCTTCTGCACCGCATACACATAGCCTACTATATACGCACTGCAGAGTAGTACGTGTGAACCTGTATAATGTATAACAAATCTATTTCAACACGAGGCACCACTACAATGACCTCTATGACCAATGCAATGCAAGAAAACATGCCTAATAATTCAGCACTCCTGAATATAAGGAGTTTTTCACTTCCAGCCTTCAAGGACAATTATATATCACTCATAAATGATTAAATACCAAATGTATATTATTTATTAAGATTGATGTGATTTGGAATTGGTAAAATGTGCTTGGAAAAAAATATCACCAGAATATCAATGTGACTAATTATTATGCACTCGATGAAAAAGCATTTTTAACGATTTTATTGACCTATAAGCATTTGTAAAATATTTTTGCCTGCATTACAGCTTAGTCTTCATCTGTGAGCTGAACTGTTTTACTGTTATATCCATGAGATTGTGTAAATTCAGATAAATGTCATGTTACAGGATGTCTGTCTTAGGTCAGTACCAAATGAGTTTCAAATTATTATTTGCAGAATAAAAAAAATCCATGTGTATGTATATTTTATCTTTTTATGTTGTAATTAACAAATTGTCTAACCTAATTATAGACAATTGTGTTGTCAGAGCCCTACAAATTGTACTAGGTTTTTATTTATTTATTTATTTATTTATTTGTCCCTAAAACTGACAGAAAAGGATAAGGCCTAAGAGATGAAAATAAACAACAACAACACACAATTACTGATTTTTTTTTCTGGTGATTAAAGAGATGTTAACTCTCTCTCTGTCTCTCTCTCTGTCAGCCACCCCAACAGCACCCCCCCACGCCCCACCCCTCCTCCTCCCTTCACACTCAGTCACCAACAACAAAGTCAACCCCCCAACCCCCCCACCCCCCCCTCACCTCACACAGAGAGAGTGGCCTTAGAGTCAGATCAGATGTCTGACAGTGTTTTTAATTTTCTGTTATCCATACAGTGTTGTAAAGTCGTGAAACTATGCATATTTCCTCAGAATGATATGATCTCTGTATGAAAAAATGTTTTGAAATGTTTGGAAGCTGTAATTTAAAAATACAAGACAATTAACGCTTCCCTTTTTACTGTTATTTCAAAAAATCACCACGGCAAAACCGTTCAAGCTATCCAAAATCCATTCGCAATTTAAGTTCCTCAATGTTTTGGCATCATGTAGAAAAAGTTTGGTGTGTATAGTGTACTTGTCCTCTGAGGAGTATGCATTAATTCACAGCTATATTTTTCCAAAAATCCATATTCTAATCAAAATATCCGACTTCCTGTTGGTCGTAGCTGATGACTGTGAATGAGAAAGTTATCCGTCTTGATAAGACCAATATATGTACCGAGTTTGGTGTCTGTAGCTAAAACTAACCCCCCCACTTTTGACAAAAGGTGGCGCTATAGAGTGCCTCTTCCACGCCCTTTAATGACCTTTTGCCATTCTATATCTATCATTAATACTGATATGTGTTTTGAGTTTCATGTAATTCTGAGCATGTTATCTGCCTCAAAATCACCAAAACAGAATATTCAAGTTTGACACGTTGCCATGGCAACACTATATTAGATATCAATATCCCCATTACAGATTTACATCGGCCGTGTTTTGTCATTATTCTGATGAAGTTTGAAGCAAATTGAGTAAAAATAAGATGCTGAATTCAAAGCATTTTGAAAATGACACACTTCCTGCTGCCAGTTGGTGGCGCTATAACTTTGACTCCTAATAGTTACATATATGCGATCGGCATCATACAACGAACAAACTGATGAAGTTTGATCAAACTCAGGTAGTGTATGTTGATGTTATTAGACATTTCCTGTTTCTCATTTCTCGCCAAAATTTCAACGCCTCGCCACGGACAAACCGTTCGAGATATCAAAAATCCCCTGGCAATTTAGCATCCCCAATGTCTTGAGAACATGTTCACCGAGTTTTGTGGCGAACGGGTGGAGTTCCTCAGAGGAGTATATCAAATTCCAGAGCATGTGTTTTTCACAAAACCCTAAATAGCCAACTTCCTGTTGGGCGGAGCTTATGACATGCAGTGCGAAAGTTGTTTGGTTTGATGAGATCTACATGTGTACCGAGTTTCATATGTATACGCGCAAGTATGCATGATATATGGCCCTCAATATTCCAGGGGGCGCTGTAGAGCCCCTGTGCCACGCCCGTGTATCAGTCTCTGCCCGGCCCTAATGGCCGCAGATTCCAAGGTGTGTGCCAATTTTCAAGAGTTTTTGAACATGTTAAGGGCCCCAAAAGCCCCCGAAACCTTGGAAAAAAATTAGAGAAGAATAAAAAAAAAAAAAAAAAAAAAAAAATCCTAAGGAAAACAATAGGGCTCTCGCCCTCCAGGCTTTAGCCCTAATTAAAGCTGCAAGCAGCAATGAACGGGCCCTCGCACCCGGGCTCACCACCACCGGGTGGCTTTTGTAAAACAGCGAACGGCGAGAAATATGCGTTTAATGTGGTAAATATAAGAGGAATATGTCAAAGTCATTTATATGTGCCAATCTTCCTGCTGCCAGCTGGTGGCGCTATGACTATAACTGGATTTTGTCATGTAGATTTCTTCAGTCCAGCACTTTTATCAAGCATATGAAATTTAGTGCAGATTGGACATGGAATGTTTGAGTTAGTATAAAGTATGATGTGTCCTATTGCCAACAGGTGGCGCTATGATTATAACTGAACATTGGCCTTTAGATATCTTCAGGCCATGACTCTTATCAAATATTTGAAGTTAGGTGCAGATTGGACATTGCATGTTTAAGTTAGTGTAAAATAAGCCATTCTCTGTTGTCAGCAGGTGGCGCTATGATTATAGTGGAATAATGACCTTCAGATGTGTTCAGGCCAAGACTCTTTTCGAACATGTGAAGTTTGGGCAAGATCGGACATTTTATGCCTGAGTTACAACAACTTCTATTCCCATGGCGAGACATCGAACTTTGTCACGGCGCCATGGCCACACCCTTTAATGAAACCTCAAGATGTTCACGATTAACATCGCAAAGGCTTTTAGACTAGACTGACCAAAAAAAATTATAAAATGTCATAAAATATCTAGGAGTAGTTTGTTACAACGTAAAACATGTCACTTCCTGTTGCCAGCAGGTGGCGCTATAGCGATATCTGAATATTGGCATGTAGACATATTCAGGTCAGGAGTCTTCTCAAACATGTGAAGTTTGGGGCAGATTGGACATTGTATGTCTGAGTTATAGCAACTTCCTTTCTCATGGCGAAACATCGAAATTTGTAAGGCCGCCACAGACAAGCCCTTAAACGAAACCTCAAGATCTTCGCAATTTAACATCGCAAAAGCCTTTAGATTACACTGACAAAGTTTGGTGTTGATCTGAATAAATCTCTAGGAGGAGTTCGTTAAAGTACAACCCCTGAAAATGGCAAAAATGACACAAATTTTGCAGAGAAAATTCAAAATAACCGACTTCCTGTTGGGATTCGAATTTCGTACCAAGAGACTTTTTTTGTAGGTATTGGTGTGTTACATGTGTGTACCGATTTTTGTACATGTACGTGAAACGTAGCTCGAGGCGCACTCCGTTGAAAATGTATAGGTGGCGCTATCGAGGCATTTTGCCACACCCAATGGAATATTGGCCTTCAGATGTGTTCAGGCAAGGACTCTTATCGAACATGTGAAGTTTGGGCAAGATCAGACATTTTATGCCTGAGTTACAATAACTTTTATTCCCATGGCGAGACATAGAACTTTGTGACGGCGCCATGGACACGCCCTTTAACGAAAACTCAAGATCTTCACAATTTAACATCGCACAGGCCTTTAGAATAGAGTGACTGGAAAAAAAAAAAAATATTTCATAAAATTTCTCGGGGTAGTTTGTTACAGTGTAAAATATGTCACTTCCTGTTGCCAGTAGGTGGCGCTATGACTATAACTGAATATGGGCATATCAATCTGTTCAGGTCAGTAGTCTTATCAAACATGTGAAGTTTGTGGCAGATTGGACATTGTATGTCTGAGTTATATGCAACTTCATTTTTCATGGCGAATCATCGAAATTCGTCAGGCCGCCACGGACACGCCCTTCAACGAAAACTCAAGATCTTCGCAATTTAACATCGCAAAGGCCTTTAGATTAGGCATACTAACAAAAGGTGTTGATCTGAATAAATCTCTACGAGGAGTTCGTTAAAATACAAGGCATGCAAATGACAAAAATGATGCAAAATTTGCTCATAAAATTAAAAATAGCCGACTTCCTGTTGGGTTTCGGATATTGCTCCAAGAGTCTTTTTTTGTAGGTACTGATGCTTTACATATGTGTGCCAATTTTCGTGCATGTACGTGAAACACAGCTCGAGGGCTGTTGATTTTTTTTACGATGGGTGGCGCTGTCGAGCCATTTTGCCACACCCTCTTCTGAAACCTATATCAGACGTAAATTTTCACCAGGTCTGATGCGTGTGCAAAGTTTCAGGACTTTTCGAGCATGTTTAGGCCCTCAAAAATGCGATTCAATGAACAGAAGAAGAAGAAGAAGAAGAAGAAGAAGAAGAAGAAGAAGAATTAAAGCTGCAAGCAGCGATGAACGGGCCCTCGCACCCGGGCTCACCACCACCGGGTGGCTTTTGTAAAACAGCGAACGGCGAGAAATATGCGTTTAATGTGGTAAATATAAGAGGAATATGTCAAAATCATTTATATGTGTCAATCTTCCTGCTGCCAGCTGGTGGCACTATGACTATAACTGGATTTTGTCATGTAGATTTCTTCAGTCCAGCACTTTTATCAAGCATATGAAATTTAGTGCAGATTGAACATGGAATGTTTGAGTTAGTATAAAGCATGTTGTGTCCTATTGCCAACAGGTGGCGCTATGATTAAAACTGAACATTGGCCTTTAGATATCTTCAGGCCATGACTCTTTCCAAATATTTGAAGTTTGGTGCAGATTGGATATTGCATGTTTAAGTTAGTGTAAAACAAGCCATTTTCTGTTGTCAGCAGGTGGCGCTATGATTATAGTGGAATAATGACCTTCAGATGTATTCAGGCCAAGACTCTTTTCGAACATGTGAAGTTTGGGGAAGATCGGACATCTTATGCCTGAGTTACAACAACTTCTATTCCCATGGCGAGACACCGAACTTTGTCACGGCGCCATGGCCACACCCTTTAATGAAACCTCAAGATGTTCACAATTTAACATCGCAAAGGCCTTTAGATTAGACTGACCAAAAAAAATTATAAAATGTCATAAAATTTCTAGGAGTAGTTTGTCACGGCGTAAAACATGTCACTTCCTGTTGCCAGCAGGTGGCGCTATAGCAATATCTGAATATTGGCATGTAGATATATTCAGGTCAGGAGTCTTCTCAAACATGTGAAGTTTGGGGCAGATTGGCCATTGTATGTCTGAGTTATAGCAACTTCCTTTCTCATGGCGAAACATCGAAATTTGTAAGGCCGCCACAGACATGCCCTTAAACGAAACCTCAAGATCTTCGCAATTTAACATCACCAAGGCCTTTAGATTATACTGACAAAGTTTGGTGTTGATCTGAATAAATCTCTAGGAGGAGTTCGTTAAAGTACAACCCCTGAAAATGGCCAAAACAACACAAATTTTGCAGAGAAAATTCAAAATAACTGACTTCCTTTTGGGATTCGAATTTCGTACCAAGAGACTTTTTTGTAGGTATTGGTGTGTTGTTACATGTGTGTACCGATTTTTGTACATGTACGTGAAACGTAGGCTCGAGGCGCACTCCATTGAAAATGTATAGGTGGCGCTATCTAGGCATTTTGCCACACCCAATGGAAATATTGGCCTTCAGATGTGTTCAGGCCAGGACACTTATCAAACATGTGAAGTTTGGGCAAGATCGGACATTTTATGCCTGAGTTACAATAACTTTTATTCCCATGGCGAGACATCGAACTTTGTGACCGCGCCATGGACACGCCCTTTAACGAAAACTCAAGATCTTCACAATTTAACATCGCACAGGCGTTTAGAATAGAGTGACTGAAAAAAAAAATTTATGTAATAAAATTTCTCGGGGTAGTTTGTTACAGTGTAAAATATGTCACTTCCTGTTGCCAGCAGGTGGCGCTATGACTATAACTGAATATGGGCATATCAATCTGTTCAGGTCAGGAGTCTTATCAAACATGTGAAGTTTGTGGCAGATTGGACATTGTATGTCTGAGTTATAGCAACTTCATTTTTCATGGCGAATCATTGAAATTCCTCAGCCCGCCACGGACACGCCCTTCAACGAAAACTCAAGATCTTCACAATTTAACATCGCAAAGGCCTTTAGATTAGGCATACCAAATTTGGTGTTGATCTGAAAAAATCTCTAGGAGGAGTTTGTTAAAATACAAGGCATGCAAATGACAAAAATGATGCAAAATTTGCTCATAAAATTAAAAATAACCGACTTCCTGTTGGGTTTCGGATATTGCTCCAAGAGTCTTTTTTGTAGGTACTGGTGCTTTACATATGTGTGCCAATTTTCGTGCATGTACGTGAAACACAGCTCGAGGGCTGTTGATTTTTTTACGATAGGTGGCGCTGTCGAGCCATTTTGCCACACCCTCTTCTGAAACCTATATCAGACGTAAATTTTCACCAGGTCTGATGCGTGTGCAAAGTTTCAGGACTTTTCGAGCATGTTTAGGCCCTCAAAAATGCGACCCAACAAGGATAATAATAAAAAGAAGAAGAAGAAGAAGAAGAAGAAGAATAATAATTAAAGCTGCAAGCAGCGATGAACGGGCCCTCGCACCCGGGCTTACCGCAAGCGAGTGGCTTTAGTAAAAAAGTGAACAGCGAGAAGTATGCATTTGAAGTTATAAATATAAGTGGAATATGTCAAAGTCATTTATATCCACCATGATGTGTCATATTGCCAACAGGTGGCACTATGATTATAACTGAATACTGGCCTTTAGATGTCTTCAGGACGTGACTCTTTCCAAATATTTGAAGTTTGGAGAAGATCAGACATTTTATGCCTAAATTACAACAACCTCTATTCCCATGGTGAGACATTAAAATTTGTCACAGCGCCATGGACACGCCCTTTAACAAAAACTCAAGACCTTCACAATTTAACACTGCAAAGGCCTTTAGATTAGACTGACCAAAATAAAATGTTGATGTCATTAAATTTCTAGGAGTAGTTTTGTACAACGTAAAACATGTCACTTCCTGTTGCCAGCAGGTGGCGCTATGGCTATAACTGAATATGGGCATGTAGATCTGTTCAGGTCAGTAGTCTTATCCAAGATATGAAGTTTGGGGCAGACTGGACATTGTATGTGGGAGTTATAGCAACTTCCTTTTTCATGGCGAAACATCAAAGTTTGTCAGGCCGCCATGGACATGCCTTAAATGAAAACTCAAGATCTTTGCAATTTAATATGTCAAAGGCCTTTAGATTACACTGACCAACTTTGGTGTTGATCTGAATAAATCTGTAGGAGGAGTTCGTTAAAGTACAACCCTTGAAAATGGCAAATATGACACAAATTTTTCAGATATAATTCAAAATAACTGACTTTCTGTTCACACCAAGAGACTTTTTTGTAGGTATTGGTGTGTTACATGTGTGCACTGATTTTTGTACATGTAAGTAAACCATAGCTGGAGATGCACTTTGTTGAAAGTGCATAGGTGGCGCTGTCGAGCCATTTTGTTATGCCTGATGGAATATTGGCATTCAGATGTGTTCAGGCCAAGACTCTTATCACACATGTGAAGTTTGGGGAAGATCAGACATTTCTGATTAATATGCATTTAAAGTCGTAAATATAAGTGGAATGTCAAAGTCATTTATATGTGCCAATCTTCCTGCTGGCAGCTGGTGGCGCTATCACTATAACTGGATTTTGGAATGTAGATTTCTTCAACACGTTTATCAAACATTTGAAATTTGGTGTAGATTGAACATGGTATGTTTGAGTTAGTAGAAAGCAAGATGTGTCCTATTGCCAACAGGTGGCGCTATGATTATAACTGAATACTGTCCTTTAGATGTCTTCAGGCTTCATGACTCTTTTCAAATATGTGAATTTTGCTGCAGATTAGTCACTACATTTAAGCTAGAGTAAAACAAGACATTTCCTGTCACCAGCAGGTGGCACTATGATTACAATGGACTATTGGCCTTTAGATGTGTTCAGGCTTGGACTCTTATCAAACGTGAAGTTTGACATCGGAAAGAATTGTAGATTGTTTAGTAAGTAAGTAGGTGAAGTGCTTTAAAGTTCAAAAATAGAAAGCATTTCTTCATTTTGAATGTGAGTGCTATGGAATTGCAAGGTTCTGTAAATCAAAGCTATATGTAGAAGTCATATTTGGTTACTGTTTCTAAAGTAGTGTAGGGTTGTATGTTTTAACAGGAAATGTTTAGTATGTGAAGTATCATTGTATACCCAAAATGTGTTTGACATGTAATGGCAAAGGAAATTGCAAGGAATTGATGAAGTGATAGTGAAAAGGAATTTAAGTGCTTGTGTTGTATGTGTAGAAAAGTGAAATGCAAGAATAAGCCAAATGGTTGCAAATAAAGAGAATGGCACTTTATTCTTTCAGAAAGGGACAACATGTAATGGTTATTAATAAGAACAAGTTTGACTGAAAAAAAAATAAATAATGGGATACTAAACTTGTTTTGTTTGTGCTGAAAAGTGGCAAAAATGCCAAAGGAACTGCTGAAAGTATGTAAAAAGTTTGTTTTCCTTGTTGATTAAGGTGGAGGCCATCTTGTTTGTATAGGTGGTGGACTATTTTTCCATGTTTGAGGAAAGGTTTTGTTGTCTTCAGAAAGATAATGTTGTCTGTGTGAGTAGTCCAGCGATGTAGCATGGTGTTGTATTGTTTCACTGTTGTTTTTTTTGTTGAGTCATCTGTAAGTCGTGGCAAGACAGCACTAATTGCAAAATACAGAATGTGAGGGCTTGCTTGAGAGATTGAAGTGATTAGTGCTTTCATTCGTTGGATGATCAGCGATGGAGGTGCTCCACTTGCAATGTCATTTGTTCCAATGTGGAGTAGTACCACTGCATTGTTGTTTATTGTCTCAAAGTGGTATATGTGTTGTTTAGTAGATCTCTCAAGAGTAGTGCCTGGGTGTACCCAGCATTTTGCAGCTGGTAGGTAGTCCTCAATACCTCGACACATTGAGTCTGTTAGCAAGCAGACTTGTAGTCCTGTTGGATAGAAGGAAGAAATGTGTCAGAAAATGTAAAATGAAGCAAGATTTTATTGTATATTGTTGCTAGTGTAAATATGTATTGTTTACCTTGGGGTACGTCGAAAGTTCTTTTGTTGATTGTAGATCTTTTTAATGTTTGTCCTGTAGAGAGACAGAGAAAGTTAGTGAATATAAGATGAACAGTATGTGTAAAGTTAGAGAGGCTGTATGAAATGTGGTATAGCTACGTTAAGTTACCTTGTTGGTCCATAGTTGCCTTCAGGATGCATCAGAAGAAGTATGAGCAGTGAGAAAGGTTGCCTTGTATTTAAAGTAGGTGTCAACAGTAAGGGGTGGAGTTAAGGAAAATGTGGGCAGGGTGGGGATAGTGTATCTGTGCAAGTCTTGTGTTATAACATAATGTTACTTGATGTTAGAAAAATGTTTGTGTATGCAATGTTTTAATGGTTATTAGAAGTAATTCTTAATAGTAGCTGTAGTGTATAAGGAAATAGAAAATAGTTAAAAAAAAATTTATGGATATAGAGAAAAGCAAAAATGAATTGTAGGTGTGTTGTATCTATGCTTTGGGCATATTTTTAAGAGACAACATATGGATAGGTGGAAGGCAGTGTAAATAAAGTATATGGTTAGAGATATGTCATAAGTAACTTGGGTAATAGTTGTCTAAGTAATAGAGTGTGGTAATAATATGTAACATTTATGAGTTTTAAGGGGTATTGGTAATATGGAATATTTTTGTAAAGTTTGTGAAGAAAGTACAGCAGAAAGAAGGAAGTATTTTCTTTTATGTGAATAGATGACATTAGGAAGGGATGGTGGAAAAAAATGGGTTAAAAGTCGAACAGGTAAACTGAATTGTTGTATATCTGTAAAGTTGTTTTATGAATATATTCATAAAAAAGGAAAAAAGGAAAATGCATTTTGATGAGAGTAGAATTGTGCGAAAAGTTTTATGGGACAGTGGGTTGTATCATTGTGTTTTTTTGCTGGAATGTGTGTTTTTGTATTGTATAGATTTTTGTTCAACTACATACAAAGTCAAATTATTTTTCTTCCAAATTACAGATTATTTTGAACCTGAGGGAGAGGATGGTGCTCAGACTGAGAAGCAAGGAATAGGAGAGAGTGCTGTGTTAGTGGAAGAAGAGTTGGCTGAAGTGGATTAAAGCAGCAGAAGGATTGATGTATATATTGTAACTGTTGTATATATTTTGTAAAATAAAAGTTAAAATTTTTCCCAAATAAAAGTAATTGTTATAAATATTGAGGTGTGCATAGTTGTTTTGTGATGTTTGATAATATGCTTATATCAATCTGTGCTATATTTTCAAATAAAAGCTATTTTTGTAATGTGTGAGATGCTCTCTCTCTGTGTATGTGTGTTTGTGTGTGTGTGTGTTTTAATAATTAATGTTATTGTGACGAATAAGTCTTCAAGTCTAAATATAAAAGAGATAACGTAGGAAATTTTGGGCAAACTTGGCACAGTGGTAATGTATTTTAGTTAACGGTGTTGGGTTTAAATCACATGGTGTTCATTTTTCTTTGGGTTTTTACAGTTTGTAGTAAATATATTTTATTGATCTGATCACAGAAGATCTGGGATTCAGTGTTGTCAAAAAATAAGATCATGGCTAGTATTATATAAAGATGTTCAAATGAGAACATGTCTGTCACAGATACACTGTGAAAGTTGTGTTTTTTATCATAAAATGATACATCAGGTTATATATGTGTGAAATAAAGTAATTTTTAAACAAGTAAGGACATTTTGGATGTTAAGAGAAATTAGTGCAAGAAGTGTTTGGGTACAGTCATTTTTTCTAGCAAGGTTCTTTTTTTGTCATTGTACATCAAGGTGATGTGGGTTTTGGATATTTAATTTTAGTTGTAATAAACTTAATACTTAACAAAACTTAATCAACAATATAAAAATATGTTTTATGTTTACATTAAAGAGTTTTGAAGAGATGAGTAAATGGAAATTGAGCCTATAGGAGAAAAGTCACTTAAAATTACAGGAAGAGGCTTATGAAACGTTAGATGTTTGAAAACAAAAATCAGTGAAAATATATTCCCATTGATGTATGCAACTTTTCAAGTGTTGCTTTTGGGTTATATCAATGAAGTAAATGCTTGACTTGTACCTTGAAGTAGTTCACACATCTGTAGAGAGCAGACAGATGGATAATCCTCCTAATGATTTTCTTTTGTGTATTTGAGCACTATATGTTTTTGAAGGTGAGTGGTCTGTGTTTGCTTTGTGGAAAATGTGGCTGTATCTGCATAATTACCATCTCTATAAGCACATCATGTGTGATCACTGAGTCAATGATCGCTATCAGAGTGAATGCAGTCTATTTGAATAGAGTGTGGTTACTGGCTATATAGCGTCTCTGTTTTTTTTTACCATCTATATTAAGGCCATCGGGATGTAAATTCCTGATTATAATAGCATTTATCAGTGTGAATTATACATTTCTAGCAATGTTAGGATGTACTGTAATTGGCATATATAGTTAATTCTTTTTTCTTCCTTATTTATTTTTATTAGTGAATTTATTCTTATTGTATTTTTATAGTGCTCAAACAAAGCATTAATACAATTGTCTAAAAACTATGAAGTGGTATGTTTAAATAATAAAATAGATTGTAGAACCCTTCAGTTCAATTAGTATATATTTTTTTATTGAAACTGCCATATCTGATAGGAGATAACAATAATTGCTGTGTTTTATGCTGCTCAATATGTGCCTGCTTGTCAGATAGAAGAGATAACACTCAAGATGCCCTGATCTGATGGTTTCAGCACATGTAGATTATATCATGCCATATTACTCTATTATATTAATTGGATGTATATTTTGCTTCTGTAAATATATATATATTTTTCATTTATATACTTACGTTAGTAATTCAGTTTGCACTACATGCTTTATACTTTTTAGATATTATTATTACTATCATTATTATTATTTTTCTTTCTTTTATTACATATGTACACTATTTGTAAGAAGCCCAGCTGTAATTGCTTTTGCAATACAAATTTATAGTTTTTTTTTTTTTCATGGTAATTTTGCCTATATTGCTTGACATGAACAAAAATTGTATAGCATTTATTAATGTTTATAAAATTTTAGTTTAAAATGTATTAATACCTTATTACAATGTAAAGTTGTATCTTTACATTAGTTTATGCATTGTGAATTAACGTGTACAAGGATATGAGAACAATATATGAGCAAGTTTGGCGAATGTAGCTAAAAGTAAAATTCCTAATTGTGGGTGAAATGTGCAGTTGTTAGTTGAGTTAAATTACAAGGCAGAACACGATTGTACAGCAACATATAAGTAATTAAGTTCAATGTTTTTAGAAAAAAAAAAATGAACTTTCGAAAACCCATTGTTAGTTTTAAATGAATGTAAATGAGTTGTTTCTTTATTTTTTTCTTTGAAAGAAGCTTTGGAAAAATTATTTTAATTAGTAAGGTTTAAATATACTCACAATAATATTTCCTTTAAAAAAACGGTTAGAATGAAGTGACAAACTTAAATATTTTAGTTTATAATTATATATTTTAAGTGGAATTTAAATGTAGCAGCATGATTTTTTTGTATTTATTTATTAATAGTTTATTTTTTATTTTTTTGCTATTTATAGTGTTTATTTTATTGTATTATTTTTGTATGTAATTGGGCAAAACATGGAAAGGGAAAAAGTAGGGGAAAAGTGTTGTTTCAACGTAATGTCATGTAATGTGTTGTATGGCTTTGTGGTAATTATAGTTGCAGTCAACTATTATTGTTTGTTTGATTATTTAGAACAATATTTAATACTGTGTGTAAAAATATTATATTAAATATTATTCAAAATGATTATCAGTGAACAGGAATATATTTAATTATGTCTTGGAATTTGACAAACATATTGGCAATAATAATAGGATATACAAATGTTTGTGATCTTGAAGCATTTTTGTAAGTATTGCTAAAGGAAAAGGGATAAATTGTGTCTTAACTATTTGGATAAATGTAGCATAATAGCAGGCATCTATAACATACATATAATATTTTATATTAATACAAAAGCAATGTTTAAGTAATGTTGGAGTTAAAGTTATAAATACACTATGTCTGAAATAAAAGGGGTGTGACTTTATGGGTAGGGGTGTATTTGAGGTGTGTGAGAGTATTGTAAATGGGCTTTCAGGGATAAGTTAGTCAAAGCTAAATTGGTGGTGGTGTTGTCCATTGCATTTGGTTGCAGTTAAGCGTGCATCACAGTTGTGTACAAGGTAAATATTTTGTGTAATTTTTGAATGAGTGTAAAGGATTTGTTTATTTGTTGATTTTGTAGTGAGATGCTTATGAATGCAGTATATGTGTTATTTTGTTGCAGGAAAATGGCATTTAGAAGTCCGTCCAAAATTCCATGTGTGGAAGGGGAAGAGTTTGGGATAATGAGAGACCAGTTTTGCTTATTAGCAGTAAGTATTATGCATTATATATTGTGTTAAACAAATTGGTGTAGTCTTAATGGTGGTACAAGGGTATGTATTTGGAAATGTTAAGTAAATGTTTTGTTGTTTTGTGTAGTATTCAGTGTTGGATGAGGGTGTTACGAGGCAAGGAGTTCACCGGGAGCTGACAGAGCTCGGAATAAAAGTAATGAGAAAATTTGCTGGGTTGAATGCTGAAAAAAAATATCTACGGAAAGAGTTGGCTGAGGTACGCAGGAATTTGGAGAAGTTGAAAGGAGACCTAGAAGTCACAAAGGCTGCACTGGATTTTGTAAAAGATGGTATGTAAAGATTCTTTTTGTTTATTGAAAAAGAAAGAATAATTAATATATATATATATATATATATATATATATATATATATATATATATATGATGATTTTTGTTCAACTACATGCAAACTCAAATGTTTTTTCTTCTAAATTACAGATTATTTTGACCCTGAGGGAAAGGATGGTGCTCAGACTGAGAAGCAAGGAATAGGAGAGAGTGCTGTGTTAGTGGAAGAAGAGTTGGCTGAAGTGGTTTAAAGCAGCTGAAGAATTGATGTATATACTGTAACTGTTGTATATATTTGTAAAATAGAGAACAGTTTTGTTTTTTTTTTCAAATAAAAGTAATTGTTGTAAGTGTTGAGCTGTGCATAGGTTTTTTGTGATGTTTGGCAATGTGCTTATATTAATCTGTGCTATAATTTTTTTTTGGAGTTGCTGGGTTTTCAAATAAAAGTAATTTTTGTAATGTGTCAGATGCTCTCTCTCTGTGTGTATGTTTTAATAATTAATGTTATTGTGATAAATAAGTCTTCAAGTCTTAATACAAAAGAGTTAAAGTTGAAATTTGGTAAAATTTTGGGCAAACTTGGCACAGTGGTAATAATGTATTTTAGTTTTCCATGTTGGTTTTAAATCACATGGTGTTCATTTTTCTTTGGGTTTTTACAGTTTGTAGTAAATATATTTTATTGATCTGATCACAGAAGATCTGGGATTCAGTGTTGTCAAAAAATAAGATCATGACTAGTATTATATAAAAATGTTCAAATGAGAACATGTCTGTCACAGATGCACTGTTTTTTATCATAAAATGATACATCAGGTTATATATATGTGAAATAAATAAAGTAATTTTTAAACAAGTAAGGAAATTTTGGATGTTAAGAGAAATTAGTGCATGAAGTGTTTGGGTACAATAATTTTTTTCTAGCAAGGTTCTTTTTTTGTCATTGTACATCAAGGTAATGTGGGTTTTGGATATTTAATTTTAGTTGTAATAAACTTAGTCAACAATACAAAAATATGTTTTATGTTTACAGGAAATAGTTTTGAAGAGAAGAGTAAATGGAAATTGAGCCTAAATGAGAAAAGTCACTTAAAATTAGAGGAAGAGGCTTATGAAACTTTAGATGTTTGTAAACAAAAATTTGTGAAAATATATTCCCATTGATGTATGTAACTTTTCAAGTGTTGCTTTTGGGTTATATCAATGAAGTAAAATGTCTCGTCTTTTACCTTGAAGTAGTTCACACGTCTGTAGAGAGGAGGCAGACGGATAATCCTATTACTGACTTTCTTTTGTGTATTTGAGCACTATATGTTTTTTAAGGTGAGTGGTCTGTGTTTGCTTTGTGGAAAATGTGGCTGTATCTGCATAATTACCATCTCTATAAGCGCACATCATTGTGTGATTACTGAGTCAATGATAGCTATCAGAGAGAATGCAGTGTATTTGAATAGAGTGTGGTTATTGGCTATATAGCGTCTCTGTTTTTTGTATTAAGGCCATCAGGATGTAAATCCCTGATTATAATAGCATTTATATATGTAGCATGGAAAAAAATTATGCAGTGGTATGTTTAAATAATAAAATAGTTTGTAGAACACATCAGTTCAATATATATATAGTATAAATAATTAGTAGGCCTACTTAGATATTTTATTGATTTATTGTTTGTTTTGTTTGTTTACTTGAGTGTTTGAACAGAAAAGAAGGAAAAAAGTAAAACAACAACAAAACATAAAAACACAAGGGCTTTGATGAAAGGAAGTCTCATTCCAACAGTAGACAAGTAGCATATGGTAAAAAAAAAAATAATAATAATAAAAAGAAAGAGAAACGTGTATTTTGTATTTGATGTATTTTTAGGTAAAGTTTCTCTATTAAGTAACAGAAGGCTGATGACAAAAGTTAAATAAATAAATAAAATAATAGTAGTAGTAGGAAGAGGAGGAGGAGAAATGTTTTGAGAAATGAGGGTGTGGTGGGACCACCCACATTTTGATGACGTCATGCTGCTCTTAAAAAGCAGGTTTCAGGAGTTGTGTGGCACAGTTTTACATAGGTCACCTTTGTAAAATAGAAAGTTGGCTATCTGAGACAACAGTATTGGATTATTGTTTCTGCTACTGCATCTATTTGAGACATTTCAAGGAACAGTTTCAGTACGGTAAGTGGTAAAGTGATTGTTTTAAAAATGTTAAATCCATAAGCCATGTTTTACAGTGTTGCGCTTTATAGAATATTATATACATTGTGGCTGAGTTTTTGTATGTAATGGTCAATTAGAGTGGTTAAATTAAGTATTTTTAAAACACTGGCAATTGTTCAATGACTGAGCTGTATGTATGCAATTTATGCACATAGATATGATGTAAGAGAGATTTGATTTTTGTTTTTGTATTTTTTTTTTTGTAGACAGCTTGGTTAATTCTGAGTTTTTTGTAGTTAAAGTAGTTAAACCGTTGATAGAAGTCAGAAAAAAATATGATTTACTAATGTAAAATTTTGTGCATTTTGTATGTTTTTTTTTATTTTCTTTTGCATTTAGATGTGTGTTCAAACTATGTTAAGGCTGTTGTTTGTCCTTGTTTATTTTTATTTTGATATATATTTTTTGAGTGTTATTTTTATACCTAATTACTATACCTTCTATCTTTTAAAAAATAATTAGAAGAATTTAAAGGCAAGAATAAAAGATTAATTTCACTTTATAGACTGCTTGATCAATTTTAACAGGAGTTTTTGAGACTGCTTAAACTCAAATGTTTTTGGAATTTTATGTAATATTTTTATCTATGTTTTGATATTAGTGTATAGATGATTTTAAGTCTAATGTTTGTGTTTGTTTATATTTGTAGTGATTTTTTTTTAGTGCTATTTTTTTGTTCATAGCTTAACTTTTTAATTTTTAATTTTTATTTTTTGTACCAAAATATTATTAAGAATTTATGGGCTTTTTTGCGTTATGACCAGAAAAATGTTTAATCAGATATTGAGGTTGATTGATTAATGTGGTTGACATTTAGTGTTGATTTTGATAGCATTTAAGGATGTTTCTTCCAACACATTAATATACTCGCATTTCCTGGTGAGCTTATCATTTTGGTGCTCCTTAAAATTAAGATTCATATTTTATATGCATTACAATGTCAAAAGTATAGAACTGTATAATATATAATTTATAGTGTGCAGGAATAAATGTTTATGGAACAATAATTAAGTTTTTCAAAAATGTAATTTGTGGAAGTTTTATTTTAATGTGCAATATTTATGTGCATTTACAGAAATGTTTTACAAATATCAGTGCACTTATGTTGTTTACACTTGCAAGCTGTTATGAGTAGGTAGATATGTGAAATGGTTTGTTTGGAGTGTTTGTTGTTTATATGTTGTCATTGTAAATAAACACAAATTTTAAAAACAAAAAGCACAGACAATAATCAAATATTTTATTAAAATACAATATTAATAAGCAAACATAATTAGAAAAAATAAGTTGAATCAATTATTTTGTGTTGAAAGTTTTTTTTAAAATATGTTTAATATGTAGAACATTTAAGGTACACAAAACAGAAATGATATTTTAAAGAATTAGTGTAAATAAGAAGCATTGTCAGTAATTGGTTAAGGAATTGCATTTTTCACGAGTTAAATAATGAACTACATAAATGTAAGTCATTAAATTGCATACAATTACTCTGAATTATAAGCAGCAGGCAGAGGCAAATATTTATATAGATATTTATTTATTTAGTGCTGTGTTAAATGACACAAATTGAATAGAATTGACTTACTAATATTACACATAATAGTAATGTGGTACAGCCCTTTGGTAGCAATGTGGAAATGTTGTGTTTGTGTTTGTAACTGAAAAAAGACAGAAAATTCATTTGATTTTTACTGCTACAAAATCATTGTGAGATTAGTAATGAAGATATAAAGAGTAAAAGGATTTGAGATTACAGGTCAAACAATCTCATGAAATGTTTTGTAAAATTACATGTTGATCTTTTTCATTAAAAGGGAATATTTTTGTTTTTGTATTATCGAGGTGTAAATATCAGCAATAAATGTTAGAGAAGCGCAAACTGAGTGGTTAATAAAACTGTAATTGTTGCCATTAACATTAGCAAGTGATGATATTGGTTATTAAGCAAATTGATTTTTATGTGTAGAGACAAAGGAACAAGCTTTGGTTTTTTGTTTGTTACTATATTGAACTAACGCAGAGGTAAGAAGCAATATATTATGTGTTTGTATTTTAGTGAATGTTTAGTCTATATATATATCTATCATTGTGGTGTAGGGTAGTACATTCTAGCAGATTGTGAGTGGGTACTTAGAAGAATAATGTTTATTTTATGACAGTTGAGGACTAATAGTTATTTTGTTGTTAATGTTTTATGTGCTTGTTTCTGAAAACTATTTATTCAAAGTGTGAGTTGAGAAAGATGTGTAAAATGTCTTTAAAAGAGAAAAATAATAATTTGCAGAAGTCATTACTATAGTGTTTTAATTGGCATAAAAGTAATTTTGGGGAATTTAATGTGTTTTTGTTGAATGAAAGTGTTAAAAGTGTGTAAGTCTATTGAAATATGTAACAAAAGTTTAGAATAAGTAAAAATAATGCAAAAGTAGTTGTTGGATGGAAGGTTTGAAATGTAATAAAAAGAGTATAATGCTATTTTTTTGAACAAATAATGTATGTGATAGTTTGTAATGTTAAGTTCAGTGTTGGAAAAAATGGTGTTAAGGAAAAATGAGCTAAAGCAATAGATCTAATAATTATTTAGTTAAACGTTCATTTTATTGTTCAATGCATATAAAATGGCAAACTTTCCTGAATTAATTTTTGTGTGAAAAACATGATGATTTTCCTAAAAACAAATTTTTAGGGTCTAGTAGGTCATGAAACGATTTGGATTAGGGTAATAAAATGTGTAAGTAAAAGTGTTTTTCTCATTAAAATATATAATAAATGGATGCAAAAGCAGTTGTATTGAAATGGATTGTAATGTTAAAAAATGAGAGTAAAATACTATGTTTGTAGAGTAATAATGTCTTTTATAGTTGGTAATGTTTTGTTCAGTAAATTTCATTTTGTTTAATGAATGTAAAATTTCTAAAATAAGCTTTGTTTTTTAAATTAATTTGTCTGTGGACAGCATGATGCATTTCTTGAGGCTAATTTTTAGGGTATGGTAAGTGTTTCATAGAGATGGATCAGGAAAGTGAATAGTGAAACTAAATTTAATATTTTTGTATGTGGTTGAAATATCGATTTGTATTTCACACATAAACAATAACAACAACAACAAAAATACTTCTGTTACAGTCAGACCAGTTCATAAGTGTTTATGTTAGTGTAAGTGTATTTGTCTGTTTTGTTTTGGTTATTTTTTAGAATTTCAGCTTCTCATTGCTGTGTAGTTTTAGGCTTCGTGGATGATTTGTAGATATAATTTGTTAACTAAAAAGAATGGTTTTATATGTAGTGCTTAGCACTGCGTCCATTAATTCTGTTATTGCCGTCAGTGCTGAGAGCAGCCTTGGAGAAAACTTTGCCATCTGTCTCAATTAAGGCAGATGACAAAGCACCAGATTCAAATGCTAATTTGTCGGGGTTTTGAGTTTCTTGGTTAAGTGAGTATAAAGGCGAGGTTAATTAGGAGCACTTGATAGATCAAACATTTTTATTATTGCTCAAACTTTGGGTGTGTCCAACAGATATGGACCTCAAATATCATGTTGTTTATTGAAAATAAGTACGCTGTTATTATATGAGCAATCAGACGAGCTACGTTTCACGTACATGTACAAAAGTCGGTACACACATGTAACACACCAATATCTACAAAAAAAGTCTCTTGGTATGAAATTTGAATCCCAACAGGAAGTCAGTTATTTAATAATAGTATCTGAAAATAATTGTGTAACAATGGAGATAAAGGTCATTATATTTGCATGTTGATAAGTTTTTAATTGTTTATAAAGTCTCTTACAACATTTATATTTATGTAAACATCATTTAATGGAATTTTTGTCTTTCAGAATGGTGTTTAAAAAGTATTTATGTGTTTTTCTATTTATTGTAGATGCCTCGGAAGAAGGGGTTTCGTATGCGGCGCACACAAAGATGCATCAAAAGTAAGAGCGATGCTAATGCATGTATATGTTCAGAAAAATTGCCGCTGTCTGTTGTTGCTGGGACAGATGTTAGGGCTGCCACATTAAGCGGTGATGCATTGATTGGATGTT
Organism: Cyprinus carpio; assembly: GCF_018340385.1. Taxonomy (NCBI): domain Eukaryota; kingdom Metazoa; phylum Chordata; class Actinopteri; order Cypriniformes; family Cyprinidae; genus Cyprinus; species Cyprinus carpio. The sequence continues at coordinate 32,023,966 of NC_056615.1, read as the reverse complement.
GTGTTGTGGCTGGAATCAAACATGTTATTTCCCCTGTATGTACATGGACACAGACAGATATTGATGACATATGTGTAGAAGGGAGCAAACTAACACAAAATGTAATCATGTCACGTCAGAAAAGAGAATGTAAACAGAAAGAGTTGTGTAAGTTGATTGAACAGCACAATGTGTTTGGCAGGAAGTGGAATGTAAAAATTGGTCTACCAGTATACAAAGATTTTGAACTGCTGCAAGAGGAAACCGTAATGTATGAAAAGCTCCAAGAATATTTGTTGAGGGATGGAATGTGTCTGCTAAACCTTCACAGTGCAGTTATTGTCATCATTCATCACAACAATTATTTTGCAGTGGTTGATTTCAGAACACGTGATATGTTTGGGTTGGCCTCTGATATTGGCACGCCTGTGGTTGTTTTCAACACATGTCTTAATGATCTTATGGTTCATATCAAGAATCTAAGGAAGTCTTTAGATGCACAGTGGTATGCCGTTAGTAGCATTTCTGTAAAGACATATCAACAAGATCATGCTTGTGGTAGAGAGTTTCCAGACAGCGATGTCGACATCAAAGGTGTTGATGAGTTTGGAAATATAGGCACTGAAGGTGTAGCTGAGTTTGAGGATAGTATTTCTGTCAGACACGAAAACAGTGTAAGAGGATCCTTTCATCAGGGGAATAACCAGTTTAAATACAGAGGAGTTCAATGTATGGCAATAGGTTTAGTAAGCCTAGCAAAGCATACAGTTGATAGTGTATTCTCATGGCAGACCAAAGACCTTGACAGAGTTGTTGTTTTAGGTGACGAGTTGTACACAGCCTTGCGAGACAATAATAAGATTAGACACAAATCCAATCTGTTGGCCATTCCTGATTTGCCAAAAGAATCAGTTATTGATGGAGAAAGTTTTTTGTTTGAATATGGTGACTTTGTCAGTGGTGATATAGATGTGGTTGATGGTCAATTTATTGAGAGTGGTTTTTACAGCAGTCTTTCAGCTGGACTAGAAAAAATGTTTGCACAGTATGACTTATGTCTTTTAACATTGTGTAGTAGTACATGTGCAATCATTTCTCACAATGGACAGTATGCACTGATTGACTCTCATGCACGTAATGCTCTTGGCATGGTTGATGGAAATGGAAGAAGTGTTGTTGTATATTTTTCTTCTGTAAAAGATTTGCTCAATCACATTTGCCTTTTAGCTAAAGGGCTCACTGAGAAGGAAAAACCTTTTGAAATAACTGGTATCCGTGCCACTATTACAACTGGGAAACCTACACAGCACAATGCATCAGAAATTAAAGATGAGAAGTGTACAAAGTGTTTAACATTAACAGAGAGCTGCAAAGACTCTGTCAAGACATTTGAAATTGAGTTTGATGAGGATTCTTCAAATGATCAGCCAACAAATAATGATGCAAGAAATAAGCGTAAAATTTCAGTAAGTAATTGTACTTTAAAGAAACAAAAAAGATATGATGTTACTGAAGTTATTTCAGATGTTGAATTTGTTAGTGATGTAAAAAATAACAGCATGATGTTTAGTCCTATTTGTAAACAGGTTTGTCAAACTTTGTGTACTCATTTAAATGTGGAATACGAAAAAGTTAATGTTCCAATATTGACACATGTTGGTTTGTTAGGAGTTCCATGCAAAAATGACAAAATAATGGCTGACGGAAACTGTTTCTTCCGAGCCATCTCTCAAGCTGTAAGTGGCACACAAAAGTATCATAGAAAAATACGACTTGCTGTTGTACAACATTTGGAAAATAATGCTGAAAAATATCGAAACATTTTGAGAAGAGAGTATTCCTCAGTATCAGAGTACATTAACAAGTCTAAAATGAGATATGTTAATAGCTGGGCTACTGAAGTTGAAATACAAGCAACAGCTGATTATTTAGGAATTGATGTTTTTACATTTTATGATGGTCGATGGTTAAAATACAATTGCAATGGTAAGCTTTTGTCGAAACACAGCATCTACTTAGAAAATTGTCATGAAAACCATTATGAGACTGTAGTTTGTGTAAATGAGCCTGAACGACAGAGTTGTTATGGCTACTGCAAAATCAGTAAGTCCTTTTTTGAAGGTTACAATATTAGAGAAAAGATTGACAATAAAAATAATGAACTTGAACAGCAGCATCATAGTGTGTTAAAAACAATGTACAATGACACATGTTGTGCAATGACAATGGTAAGAGATCCTGATGTTGATGTACTGGAAAATGCAGGTCAGATGACATTTATTTTGAAAGAGAAAATATGAAAATACCCAATTACCAACTATTCTTAGATACTTAAAGTAAGAAAGAAAGACAAATAAAGTTTTAAAACCCACTGTTCATGGATCTTTAGGTGCTGTTTGTAAGACAGATAAAGTTGTAAAGGATGGCAATAGTTTTTTTAGAGCAGTAGCACAAGTAATTAGCGGTTGTGAAAAAGGCTTGCTGTTGTCAAAAATATCTAAAATCAAAATAAATAAAAAATCAAATTAAAAAACAAATAAACTTATTAAGAAAACAAAATACATCAATCTCTGAATACATTTCAAAGTCACAGATGCAATATGTTGGATATTGTGCTTCAGACATAGAATTTCAAGGAACAGCAAATGCTTTAGGAGTGGATCTATATATATGTAATGAGGGAAAATGGGTAAAATATAGTTGCATGAGTACTGTGTTGGAAAGTGGTGGAATTTATTTAAAACATTGTGGGGATAATCATTTTGAGCCCGTAATGTGTGTCCATCCCTGAGATGAAGTATATGTGTAGAAAGAATTCAAAAAGACAGACAGCCTGAATGACAGTATACATGTAAAAGGAATTCCAAAAAGCAGATAGAGATGACTGCAAATCTGTCTACTTCAAAAAACAATTATTGTTTTTCTAAGTATTATAAAAGCAAATTGTCCTTACAAAAAAACGTTAAATATCAGGAAAATTTGTTGTATAAGGAAAAAAAAAAAGTAATGAGCAAAAATAAGTATCAAAAAGATATGTTCTATCAGGAAAAGAAAAAGAATGTTAGCCAGTGGAAATATCAGAACGATGTAGTGTATAAAGAAATTAAAAAGTATATGACCAAAAAGAAGTATCATGAAAATGTGTTGTATAAGAATATTAAAAAAGACAAGAGCAAAAGAAAGTATCACGAAAATGTGTTGCATAAGGAAATGAAGAAAAACAAGAGCAAAAAAAAGTATCATGAAAATGTGTTGCATAAGGAAATGAAAAAAGACAAGAGCAAAAAAAAGTATCACGAAAATGTGTTGCATAAGGAAATGAAAAAAGACAAGAGCAAAAAAAAAGTATCACGAAAATGTATTGTATAAGGAAATGAAAAAAGACAAGAGCAAAAAAAAAGTATCATGAAAAAAAGATAAGTATCGAATTATCACGAAAATGTGTTGCATAAGGAAATGAAAAAAGACAAGAGCAAAAAAAAGTATCACGAAAATGTGTTGCATAAGGAAATGAAAAAAGACAAGAGCAAAAAAAAGTATCACGAAAATGTGTTGCATAAGGAAATGAAAAAAGACAAGAGCAAAAAAAGGTATCACGAAAATGTGTTGCATAAGGAAATGAAAAAAGACAAGAGCAAAACAAAGTATCGCAAAAACGTGTCGCATAAGGAAAAAGTAAAGGACATGAGCAAAAGAAAGTATCACGAAAACATGTCGCATAAGGAAAAAGTAAAGGACATGAGCAAAAGAAAGTATCGAGATAACCTGTTACATAAGAAAACGGTAAAGGACATGAGCAAAAGAAAGTATCGAGATAACCTGTTACATAAGAAAAAGGTAAAGGACATGAGCAAAAGAAAGTATCAGCAAAATGTGTTACACAGGAAAAAAGTAAAGGAAATGAGTAAAAGGAAATACAGGTTAAATCAGTTGCATAAGCAGAATGTAAAGGTTATTAGTACAATAAACAAAAAAAAAAACAAAAACCATAACAAAAGAACGAAATAAAGCATAAAATAAAAAAAAAATAAAACGAATTAACATAAAAGCAGAACAGTTTGAATTTGTTATGCAGCGTTTTTTGGATTTGGTAAAAGATGGGCCAGATTTTGTGTGTTGTGTTTGCCAAAGATTGTTATTCCAACATCAGGTTTTAAGTTGTAATAGATATTATTATAGCACAAAAACAATAGGTTCAATTTTTGAAAAATGTGTAAGTGAGAAATATTTACACAAATGTGATACGACCTGTGTAATGCCATGTCAGTGGCTGGATACACCCAGGAGCAAGCTGTGGATTTGTTATACATGCCATTATAAGATTAACAAAGGTGAAATACCACCTGAGTGTGCATCAAATAATTTGAGAGTTCATCCCATTCCACCAGAATTGTCATGTTTGAATAGTATAGAGCAACATTTGATTGCATTACATATACCATTTATGAAAATGTTAGCACTACCTAAAGGGGGGCAAAATGGAGTACATGGACCTCTAACATGCGTACCAGCAAATATTGTGCAAACTTCTAATTTATTGCCTCTTTCTAGCATGGAAGGATCTTTGTTGCCTGTAAAACTGAAGCGTAAGTTAACTTATAAAGGCCATTATAAATATCAGTTTGTTGACACTATGCACATAAGAAAAGCATTAAAATGTTTAAAACAGATAAATGTGCATTACAGGGATGTAGACTTTAATGAAGTTTGGCTAAATGAGTTTTGTAGAGAACAAGATAATGAAGTTTTAGAAAAGGAAAGAGATGGACATGCAGAAGGTAAAGAAACATCTATAGATGTTGGTGAAGATGAGCTTTTGCATGACAGACAACAACACTGCATGTTTCAGGACACATGTCTCATGCCTGTTGACATTGGTCAGGAAGCACTAGATCAGTATTTTGATGGTATAATGAATCTGGCACCAGCAGAAGGGAATAATCCAGTCAAATTGCTTTCTGATTTTGCAAATGAAGCAAAATGCTTCCCAGTGTTATTTCCACAGGGATGTAATACATACCATGAAAAGCGAGACAACCGTTTGACATTGTCAAGGTATTTTAATAACCGAATTTTACATGCTGATGGTAGGTTTGCACAAAATGTAGAATATATATTTTTTGCTCAGTACATGTCTGAAATTGAACAAGTTGTGTCAAATGTATCGATTGCATTGCGTAAAGGAAAAAGTGGCTGTATGTCTCAAAAAGTTAATAATAATGTTTTGAACAATGAAGAGTCTTTAAAGAAACTGCTGGAATTTGATGACGGATTTCGATTCCTTAAACCTATTCGCGGTACCCCAGCTTTTTGGCAGTCAGCACAACGTGACCTACTTGCTTGTGTTCGTCAGTTTGGTATTCCTACTTGGTTTTGTTCATTTTCATCAGCAGACATGCGCTGGAACAATCTTCTTTTTAGCATTTTGAAACAGGAGGGAAGAACACAAACGGTTGAAGAATTACAGTGGGCAGACAGGTGTGAGCTTCTGCGCCGCAACCCTGTCACTGCGGCAAGAATGTTTGATTTTCGTTGGCATTGTTTTTTAAGGGAGGTACTTATGTCTTCATCCCATCCAATAGGTAAAATTAAGGATTATTTTTACCGTGTTGAATTTCAGCAGCGTGGTTCACCTCATGTCCATTGCCTGTTTTGGATTGAGAATGCCCCAATAATTGATAAAAACACAGATGAAGAGGTAATTCAGTTTATTGATAAATATGTAACATGTGAATTACCATCACAGGATGATTCATTGTTGGACACTGTTACATCTGTGCAGCAGCATTCAAAACGACATTCCAAAACTTGTAAAAAGAAAAAAACTGTTTGCCGTTTTAATTTTCCCAGGCCAGTATCTACTCAAACATTTATATGTCATGGAAAAAATGACACAATAAAACCGTGTAAGTGTCAGGGAGATAATATTGATAATGTAACTAAAGAATGTGCATGTCTAAATCAAGGTCTGACAGATTTTAAAATGAACACAGAAAAAGCAGGTGACATTTTGTCATCCATAAAAAAGTCTCTTTCAGATGAAAATTGCAATTATAACAGTGTGGAACATTTGTTTAAACATTTAGGTATAAATCAATCAATTTTTGAGCTTGCATATAAATCCTTTACTCGAAATACACAAGTTGTCCTGAAAAGACAGATCAATGAGGTTTGGGTCAATCAATATAGCAAACCACTGTTGAAATGTTGGAATGCAAATTTAGATATCCAGTATGTTGTTGATGCATATGCATGTGTGGTCTATATAATTTCTTATATATCAAAGTCAGAAAGGGAGATAGGATTGTTGTTAAGTAATGCACAAAGAGAAGCACGTAAAGAGGGAAACATTAGTGCAAAAGATGCACTGAAAAACCTTGGCAGTGTTTATTTGCATAACAGAGATGTATGTGCTCAAGAATCTGTGTATAGATTAACAAATATGCATCTAAAGGAGTGTTCGAGGAAAGTTGTGTTCGTACCAACAGGAGACAATGTCATTAAAATGAGTCTACCTTTAAATGTATTGAGGCAAAAAGCAAAATCAAACAACTTAACGACAGAAGACATGTGGATGACTAGTATTGTAGATCGTTATAAGAACAGACCAAATGATTTGAGCGATTTGTGTATGGCAACATTTGCATCAGAATATCGTATTTTGAGTAAAAATGAAAAATCTCAGAATCCTCTTCAATTAAATAATGGTTGTGGCTTTATCACAAAAAGAACACGAACAAAACCAGCAGTTGTCCGTTATGTGCGCTTTTCTGAGGAAAAAAATCCAGAACAATTTTATCAAAGTATTCTGCAGTTGTTTTTACCATACCATGTAGATATGCAGCTAAAACCTCCTAATTGTGAAACATTTGAACAGTTCTACAAAAATGGTCATGTAACATTTAGTGATGGCTCTAGATATTCAGTCAAGTCAGTTGTTGATTTAAATAGAAAGAAGTTTGAAATGGAGGCAGATGAATTCGATAATATCCAAGATGCAATTGACAATAATAGTCCAATAGAAGATGGCTGGTGTGACCTGTGTCCGGAGCAGGAGTTAGAGCGTTTAATTTGTGCAGAGCAAATGAAAGACAAAAAACAGCAAGTGGAAGAACAAGAAAAAAATATTCCAGATTTAACAACAAGTAATGAAAAAGTTGCACATTTGGAAAAGAAAAATAATATAATGTGTAGAAGTGATGGTTTGGCCTTAATTAGATCTTTGAATGATACACAGTTATCTATTTTTTATCAGATTCGTCAATGGTGCTTAGATAAGATAATAGGGAAAAACCCAAATCCGTTACATATATTTATTACTGGTGGTGCAGGGACAGGAAAAAGCCATTTAATAAAAGCTATACAATACGAAGCAATGAGGTTGCTATCAACAGTGTGTCGTCATCCTGACAATACTTGTGTTTTGCTAGCTGCTCCTACAGGAATCGCAGCATATAATCTGAATTCAAGAACTCTCCATAACACACTCAGCATTGGAAAAGATGTTCGCTTACCATACACACCTTTGAGTGAAGAAAAGCTCAATTGTTTGCGTGCCAAATATAGTGATCTGCAAATTTTGATAATTGATGAAATATCCATGGTTGATCACAATCTATTAGCGTACATTCATGGTAGGCTAAGACAGATTAAGCAAACTGGTGACTTTTCTCCCTTTGGAAATGTAAGTATAATTGCTGTTGGAGATTTCTTTCAGTTGCCTCCAGTTAAAGGGAAACCCCTGTATATTGATGACATACTAGGTATTAACCTATGGTCTACTCTGTTTTCAGTTGTAGAATTAAAAACAATAGTTAGGCAAAAAGATAATATGTTTGCAGAGTTACTAAATAGATTACGAATTCGCACAAAAAAGACTCCAATGTTAAACTGTGACATTGATTTATTAAAAAAATGTGAAACCGGTGAAGTCAGCCCAGCTTTACATATATTTCCCACTAACAGACAAGTAAATGAGCATAATGTGCAGCAACTATTTAAAACTTGCCCTGAATATGTTGAGATAGATGCTCAAGATTTTATAAATAACAATAAAACCGGAAAACTTGAACTGAAAAGTGGTCATCATGCAAAAACATATAATACTTGTCTAGATGAAACACTGCTCTTAGGGAAAGGTGCTCGTGTAATGTTGTGTAAAAATGTAGATGTAATTGATGGTCTGGTTAATGGTGTGTGTGGCACAGTAACAGACATAGTTTTTCTTAACAGTGAACACAAGTTCCCTCAAACAGTGTATGTCAAATTTGATGACAATCAAGTTGGTGTACAAAGGAGAAAATGTAGTGCATATGCTTCAGCAGCTGAAATGGGTTCTACAGGTATCAAACCGGAAGAGGAAAGAGTGCATAGTAAAGGGGGATTGCGACGACAATTTCCACTAAAACTTGCTTGGGCTTGTACAGTACATAAAGTACAAGGAATTACTGTTGATAAAGCTGTAGTGTCCCTTAAAAAGATATTTGCACCTGGACAGGCATATGTGGCTTTAAGTCGCGTTAGAAGTTTGTCTGGTTTGATTATTCAAGATTTTGAGGAGAAAGCTATATATTGTAAAGACAGCATTAAGGATGCAATTCAAACCATGCCTAGATTTTCTGTTAGAAATATACCATACCACAAATTGAAAACACAAACATTCAGTGTATTTTTGATGAATGTGCAAAATTTAACACACCATTTAACAGATTTGGTTTTGCATACTGACTATTTGGAACCTAACTGCATTGCTGTTACTGAAACATGGCTACCTGCAGATATCTCATTAGAAACTATACATATTGATGGATACAGTTTTCATAGTCAACCACGAAGTTTATCTTACAGTACTAGTAACCCAACATTAACTGAACTACAAGCTCAACAACATGGTGGTGTTGGCATGTATACCTCAAACAGTTTGGCATATAATGTTGTCCAGGTACCAAATGTCAATTTAGAATGTTTAGTTTGCAACTACACAGCACACAATATACTAATAGCAGTTATTTATCGGCCACCTTCATATCCTATTTCTTTGTTTAAAGGAAATCTAAACAAATTGTTTAATTTTCTAGAACCCCTAAGTAATACAATTGCTGTCATTGGAGATTTCAATGATAATATTTTAAACTCTTCAACAATCTGCAAGTTTATAACAAACAGAGGGTTTGTTTAACATGTCACACAAACCACAACAGAAAAGGGCACATTAATTGATCATGTATATGTAAAAACAACACATTATACCATAAAATCAAAAGTGTTTCCAACGTATTTCATCGACCATAAGGGTATTTTTTGTTCTTTTACATGTAATACTATTAACACTAATGAGGAGGCATCTGGCCAGTTGTAGGTTGTAACTGTGGCTGTAACTATTCAGCTTTGTTTGGCAAATGAGTTAGAGATTCAATGAGAATCCTTGTGGATACTTTATCTCTACTGAGCCAAATATTGCTGTATTGCAGTGAGTGTTCACTGCAAGTTAGATATTCAAGTGTAACATATTAAAAAAAAATTGCTTGACAAAGTAAATGGAAAGAGAATTTACATCCTTGTAGCACAACTGTGACTTTCAAAATAATGGTTTCTTTTCCTGCATTGCAACAACATTTACATTTTTAATTTGTAATCATATTTGATTTATCATAATTAATTTACATTTGCACTTATAATAGCATAGTTATATACAGTAGGTAAACAAAATATATCAGTAATTATATGATTGACAGAAATTAATTTGTTGTACCAGTGTTCCTATTTTAAACTCTTCAACAATCTGCAAGTTTATAACAAACAAAGGGTTTGTTCAACATGTCACACAAACCACAACAGAAAAGGGCACATTAATTGATCATGTATATGTAAAAACAACACATTATACCATAAAATCAACAGTGATTCCAACGTATTTCAGCGACCATGGGGGTATTTTTTGTTCTTTTACATGCAATACTATTAACACTAATGAGGAGGCCCAGTTGTAGGTTGTAACTGTGGTTGTAACTGTTCAGCTTTGTTTGGCAAATGAGTTAGAGATTCAATGAGAATCCTTGTGGATACTTTATCTCTACTGAGCCAAATATTGCTGTATTGCCATGAATGTTCTAGGAGTAGTTCTAGGAGTAGTTCTAGGAAAATTTCTAGGAGTAGTTTGTTACGGCGTAAAACATGTCACTTTCTGTTGCCAACAGGTGGCGCTATAGCGATATCTGAATATTGGCATGTAGATATATTCAGGTCAGGAGTCTTCTCAAACATGTGAAGTTTGGGGCAGATTGGACATTGTATGTCTGAGTTATAACAACTTCCTTTTTCATGGCGAAACATCGAAATTTGTATGGCCGCCACGGACACGCCCTTAAACGAAACCTCAAGATCTTCGCAATTTAACATCGCAAAGGCCTTTAGATTACACTGACAAAGTTTGGTGTTGATCTGAATAAATCTCTAGGAGGAGTTCGTTAAAGTACAACCCCTGAAAATGGCAAAAACGACACAAATTTTGCAGAGAAAATTCAAAATAACTGACTTCCTGTTGGGATTCGAATTTCGTACAAAGAGACTTTTTTGTAGGTATTGGTGTGTTACATGTGTGTACCGATTTTTGTACATATACGTGAAACGTAGCTCGAGGCGCACTCCGTTGAAAATGTATAGGTGGCGCTATCGAGGCATTTTGCCACACCCAATGAAATATTGGCCTACAGATTTGTTCAGGCCAGGACTCTTATCAAACATGTGAAGTTTGGGCAAGATCGGACATTTTATGCCTGAGTTACAATAACTTTTATTCCCATGGCGAGACATCGAACTTTGTGATGGCGCCATGGACACGCCCTTTAACGAAAACTCAAGATCTTCACAATTTAACATCGCACAGGCCTTTAGAATAGAGTGACTGAAAAAAAAAAATTATGTCATAAAATTTCTCGCGGTAGTTTGTTACAGCGTTAAAATATGTCACTTCCTGTTGCCAGTAGGTGGCGCTATGACTATAACTGAATATGGGCATATCAATCTGTTCAGGTCAGGAGTCTTATCAAACATGTGAAGTTTGTGGCAGATTGGACATTGTATGTCTGAGTTATAGCAACTTCATTTTTCATGGCGAATCATCGAAATTCGTCAGGCCGCCACGGACACGCCGTTCAACCAAAACTCAAGATCTTCACAATTTAACACTTTGCAAAGGCGTTTAGATTAGGCATACCAAATTTGGTGTTGATCTGAATAAATCTCTAGGAGGAGTTCGTTAAAATACGACGCATGGAAAAGGCAAAAAGTACACAAAATTTGCTCATAAAATTAAAAATAACCGACTTCCTGTTGGGTTTCGGATATTGCTCCAAGAGTCTTTTTTGTAGGTACTGATGCTTTACATATGTGTGCCAATTTTCATGCATGTACGTGAAACACAGCTCGAGGGCTGTTGATTTTTTTGGGATAGGTGGCGCTGTCGAGCCATTTTGCCACACCCTCTTCTGAAACCTATATCAGCCGTAAATTTTCACCAGGTCTGACGCGTGTGCAAAGTTTCAGGACTTTTCGAGCATGTTTAGGCCCTCAAAAATGCGATTCATTTTGGAGAAGAAGAAGAAGAAGAACCATCGGTGCTCGGGCCCTAATAAACAAAGCAATTCCAATAGGGTCCTCACACCATCGGTGCTCGGGCCCTAATTAAAGCTGCAAGCAGCGATGAAAGGGCCCTCGCACCCGGGCTCACCACCAACCATAGGCCATGGGAGAACAGCGAACGTTGGGCCATATGCTTATAAAAAGGTAAATATTTGTGCCACATTTCCTGCTGCCAACTGGTGGCGCCATGATTATAACTGAATATCGGCATGCAAATATCTTCAGGCCAGGACTCTTACCAAACATGCAAAGTTTCTTGCAGATCAGACATTGCATGCTTAAGTTAGTGTAAAAGAAGTAATTTCCTGTTGCCAGCAGGTGGCGCTAAGACTATAAACAAATATTGGCCTAAAGATGAGTTCAGGCCAGGACCCATATCAAACACAAGAACTTTGGGCAGACCGGATATTGCATAATTAAGTTAGTTTAAAACAAGTAATTTCCTGTCACCAGCAGGTGGCGGTATGATTATAAATGAAATATTCACCTTAAAATCTGTTGAGACTAGGCATCTTATCAAACATGTGAAGTTTAGGGCAGATCAGACATTTCATGTTTAAGTTAGTTTAAAATAAGTCATTTCCTGTTGCCAGGAATATTGAATATTGGCCTTTAGATGTGTTCAGGCCAGGACTCTTATAAAACGTGTGAAATTTGGGGCAGATTGGGCATTGTATGCAAGAGTTACAACAACTTCCTGTTTCATAGTATAAATAGCATCCTTTAGCACATAGTAAGTGTTGCTAGCATGTTTGAGAATATTTCTAGCATGATTAGCACACATTTTCGGTGTTGCTAATAGTGCATAAAAGTACTAAAACATGTCGCTTCCTGTTGTCAGTAGGTGGCACTATAACCAAATATGAGCATGTAGATATCTTCAGGCCAGGACTCTAATCAAACTTGTGAAGCTTGAGGCAGATTGGACATTGTATGCACGAGTTACAGTAATGTTCTACTTCACTGCATTAATAGCATGCTTTAACACTGAGCTAAGTGTTGCTAGCATGTTTAAGCATGCTTCTAGAATTTTGCCAGCCTATTTAACACATGTTGATCCTTTTTATTATTTTGCAAGGAGTCCATAACCGTGTTAAACATGCCACTTCCTGTTGCCAGTAGGTGGCGCTATGTCTATAACTAAATTTGGGAATGGGTGTTTGTTCAGGGCATAACACCTATCAAACGTTTGAAGTTTGGGGCAGATCGGACATTGCTTGCCTGAGTTACAACAACTTCCTGTTTCCTAGTATTAATAGCATGCTTTAGCACTTACTTAATGTTTTTAGCATGTTTGGGAATATTTCTAGCATGTTTAGCACACAATGGCATATTTTTTTATTGGCTAATAGTGCATGTCAGTGAAAAACATGTCACTTCCTGTTGCCAGTAGGTGGCGCTATAGCTATAACCAAATTTGAACATGTAGATGTCTTCAGGCCAGGACTCTAATCAAACTTGTGAAGTTTGAGGCAGATTGGACAATATATGCTTGAGTTACAGTAATGTTCTATTTCACTGCATTAATAGCATGCTTTAACACTGAGCTAAGTGTTGCTAGCATGTTTAAGCATGCTTCTAGAATTTTGCCAGCCTATTTACCACATGTTGATGCTTTTTATTATTTTGCAAGGAGTCCATAACAGTGTTAAACATGCCACTTCCTGTTGCCATCAGGTGGCGCTATGACTATAATCAAAAACAGGCATGTTGATGTTTTCAGGACAGGACTCTTGTGAAACGTGTGAAGTTTGGGTCAGATCGGATATTGCTAGCCTGAGTTACAGCAACTTCCTTTTTCACTGCATTAGTAGCATGCTTTAGCACTTAGCTAAGTGCTACTAGCATGTTTTAGTATGTTTTTAACATGTTGACAGTGTATTTAGCACTTCCTGACACTTTTTAATATGTTGCCAGGAGTCCATAACAGTGTTAAACATGACACTTCCTGTTGCCAGTAGGTGGCGCTATGACTATAACCCGAATAAGGGCATGTTGATGTGTTCCGGACAGGAATCTTGTGAAACATTTGAAGTTTGGGCCAGATTGATCATTGCTTGCCTGAGTTACAGCAATTTCCTTTTTTATGGCATTAGTAGCATGCTTGAGCACTTAGCTAAGTGTTGCTAGCATGTATAAGTATGTTTCTAGCATATTGCTAGCCTATTTAATACTTGTTGACACTTTTTAATATGTTCCTAGGAGTCAATTACAGTGTTAACCATGTCACTTCCTGTTACAAACAGGTGGCGCTATGTCTATAACTGAATTTGGGAATGGGTGTTTGTTCAGGGCATAACACCTATCAAATGTATGAAGTTTGGGGCAGATCGGACATTGCTTGCCTGATTTACAACAACTTCCTGTTTCATAGTATTAATAGCATGCTTTAGCACTTAGTTAATGTTGTTAGCATATTTGGGAATATTTCTAGCATGTTTAGCACACAATGGCATATTTTTTTGTTTGCTAATAGTGCATATCAGTGAAAAACATGTCACTTCCTGTTGCCAGCAGGTGGCGCTATAGCGATATCTGAATATTGGCATGTAGATATATTCAGGTCAGGAGTCTTCTCAAACATGTGAAGTTTGGGGCAGATTGGACATTGTATGTCTGAGTTATAGCAACTTCCTTTCTCATGGCGAAACATAGAAATTTCTAAAGGCCGCCACAGACACGCCCTTAAACGAAACCTCAAGATCTTCACAATTTAACATCGCAAAGGCCTTTAGATTACACAGACAAAGTTTGGTGTTGATCTGAATAAATCTCTAGGAGGAGTTCATAAAGTACAACCCCTGAAAATGGCAAAAACGACACAAATTTTGCAGAGAAAATTCAAAATAACTGACTTCCTGTTGGGATTCGAATTTCGTACCAAGAGACTTTTTTGTAGGTATTGGTGTGTTAGATGTGTGTACCGATTTTTGTACATGTACGTGAAACGTAGCTCGAGGCGCACTCCGTTGAAAATGTATAGGTGGCGCTATCGAGGCATTTTGCCACACCCGATGGAATATTGGCCTTCAGATTTGTTCAGGCCAGGACTCTTATCGAACATGTGAAGTTTGGGCAAGATCAGACATTTTATGCCTGAGTTACAATAACTTTTATTCCCATGGCGAGACATTGAACTTTGTGACGGCGCCATGGACACGCCCTTTAACGAAAACTCAAGATCTTCACAATTTAACATCGCACAGGCGTTTAGAATATAGTGACTGAAAAAAAAAATTTATGTCATAAAATTTCTCGGGGTAGTTTGTTACAGTGTAAAATATGTCACTTCCTGTTGCCAGTAGGTGGCGCTATGACTATAACTGAATATGGGCATATCAATCTGTTCAGGTCAGGAGTCTTATCAAACATGTTAAGTTTGAGGCACATTGGACATTGTATGTCTGAGTTATAGCAACTTCATTTTTCATGGCGAATCATCGAAATTCGTCAGGCCGCCACGGACACGCCCTTCAACGAAAACTCAAGATCTTCGCAATTTAACATCGCAAAGGCCTTTAGATTAGGCATACCAAATTTGGTGTTGATCTGAAAAAATCTCTAGGAGGAGTTCGTTAAAATACAAGGCATGCAAATGACAAGAATGATGCAAAATTTGCTCATAAAATTAAAAATAACCGACTTCCTGTTGGGTTTCGGATATTGCTCCAAGAGTCTTTTCTGTAGGTACTGATGCTTTACATATGTGTGCCAATTTTCGTGCATGTACGTGAAACACAGCTCGAGGGCTGTTGATTTTTTTACGATAGGTGGCGCTGTCGAGCCATTTTGCCACACCCTCTTCTGAAACCTATATCAGACGTAAATTTTCACCAGGTCTGACGCGTGTGCAAAGTTTCAGGACTTTTCGAGCATGTTTAGGCCCTCAAAAATGCTATTCATTTTGGAGAAGAAGAAGAAGAAGAAGAAGAAGAAGAAGAATAATTAAAGCTGCAAGCAGCGATGAATGGGCCCTCGCACCCGGGCTCACCGCCAGCGGGTGGCTTTAGTAAAACAGCGAACGGCGAGAAATATGCATTTAATGTGGTAAATATAAGAGAAATATGTCAAATTCATTTATATGTGCCAGTCTTCCTGCTGCCAGCTGGTGGCGCTATGACTATAACTCGATTTTAGCATGTAGATTTTTTCAGTCCAGCACGTTTATCAAGCATATGAAATTTAGTGCAGATTGAACATGGTATGTTTGAGTTAGTATAAAGCATGAGGTGTCCTATTGCCAACAGGTGGCGCTATGATTATAACTGAATATTGGCCTTTAGATATCTTCAGGCCATGACTATTATCAAATATTTGAAGTTTGGTGCAGACTGGATATTGCATGTTTAAGTTAGTGTAAAACAAGCCATTTTCTGTTGTCAGCAGGTGGCGCTATGATTATAGTGGAATAATGACCTTCAGATGTGTTCAGGCCAAGACTCTTTTCGAACATGTGAAGTTTGGGGAAGATCGGACATCTTAGGCCTGAGTTACAACAACTTCTATTCCCATGGCGAGACATTGAACTTTGTCACGGCGCCATGGCCACACCCTTTAAAAAGTAATCTCTTGTCATGTGAATTTTTTTTTTTTCTGTCCTCTTTTTTTAATAGAGAAGACCATGTATTTCCAATTGCAAATAAGGCTACTAAAATGTCTTTGCACACCTATATGTCTTGGACAGGTACAACTAAGGGGATAGGTATTATTGTAAAGCAGTACTTCCGCACACTGCCTTTACTAAAATTAGTTTTATTGAATACCATGTGGTCATCCAGCCTTGGAACATAGCCTACACGATGGTGACATGTTCAATAAAGCTCATAGTAAGACAGGATTGAACTCTAGCCTCATTAACAATTAAAATAGTTTGGTTGGTTTAAATTGAGCGCAACAGGGATGTCTGAAATTAGACAAATTAAACATAAAAACGTTGAAAGTATGAACATCTGTATGTGACGTTGAAAAGATGTCAAAAATGACGTAAAAACTTTCATTTAGAACCCTGTCTTGGTGTGGCTTGGATATCAATAAAAAAAAACATTTAAAAAATGTTTAAAAAGACATTTAACCTTCACTATTTATGTCATTTGTACGCTAATACTAAATTCTAAACAGGCGTCTAAAAAGAGGTCACAAAAACTTTCATTCTGGCTCCTCAGTGGACGTCTTCTGAACGTATGACAAAGACGTTAAATTGACATCCTTTGGACGTGTCTTTGCTCAGTGGGATGCCCAATCTGCCCCAAACTTCACACGTTTTATAGAAGTCCTGGCCTGAACACATCTAAAGGCCAATATTCAATTATAATTATAGCACCACCTGCTGACAACAGGAAATTACTTTTTTTAAACTAACTTAAACATGAAATGTCTGATCTGCCATAAACTTCACATGTTTGATAAGATTCCTGGTCTCAACAGATCTTAAGGACAATATTTCAGTTATAATCATACCGCCACCTGCTGTCAACAGGAAATTACTTGTTTTAAACTAACTTAAACATGCAATATCCGCTCTGCCCCAAAGTTCATGTGTTTGATAAGATTCCTGGCCTGAACTCATCTTTAGGCCAATATTTATTTATAGTCTTAGCGCCACCTGCTGGCAACAGGAAATTACTTCTTTTACACTAACTTAAACATGCAATGTCTGATTTGCCTGAAACTTTGCATGTTTGGTAAAAGTCCTGGCCTGAAGACATTTACATGCCGATATTCAGATATAATCATAATGCCACCTGTTGGTTTTGTTGTCCATGTTCACACATCTCTTTGGCCAAGTGTAACGGAGTTAAAAAGAACATAAATTTTAATGGTATTCATGGTGTTGAATTACATGTAATTAGAGGATAAATTTGTGTTTTGGTGCCCCCTAGGGATTAATGTATTGCAGACATTCATTATTTTGTCCTTCGTTAGCAGAAAATCGCTGACACTGCTGCAGGTAAGCATGTTTCTCTTCTCTCCTGTTTATGATGTTTTAAAAAAAGTGATAAAAGTGTGTTTAATATGAGTTTTTAAATCCAATTGTTTGTAGTGATTATATCAACAAAGGTACAGTGAGTTGGATGGGTTTATATGTCTGATGGAAACTTTGTTGAGTACAAATGAGGTTTTCCCCCATGTCTCATGTGGTGTAATTAACGTCTCTTCCACCCTCAATACCCAAGGCTGAAGTGCCCTTGAGCAAGGCACTGAACCCCCAGTTGCTCCTCGGTTGCTGGATATAGCTGCCCACTGCTCTGGGTGTGTGTTCACGGTGTGTTCACTTCTCACTGCTGTGTGTGTGCACTTGGATGGGTTAAATGCAGAGCACCAATTCCGACTATGGGTTACCATACTTGGCAAATGTCATGACTTTCACTTTTCAAAAATAACACATTTTTTAAAAATTTATTTCTGTTTTATTTGATAGGGACAATGCTCATTGATCAACAAACAAGTTACTTGCTGTAAACAAGCCAGAGTTAGCTACAAGAGCTAGTTTCCATCTGTTGTCCCTAGCCAGGTCTTAACAGGCACCCTAAAAATACAAAAGTCAATAAAAATACACTATAAATTTAATAAATACAATAGCAATATAATAAATACAGCAGGAATTTTAAAACAATATGAACATACCCTCAAACAGACAATATATTGCTCACCTCACCTAGCCCTCAACTTAATTACAGTATAAAGTAAAAAAAAAAAAAAAAAAATTTGTATGTTCATGGACTTAAGTATTTGGTGTATGGTTACAATTATAATTGTCCCTAATCCAAGATTTAAGCTGTTTTTTAAAAGAGGAGAGACTATTACACTCCCTTAACTCATTGGGCAGACTATTCCAAAAAATCGTGGCTCTGACAGAAAAAGCGGTGTTTCCAATCCTACTTTGTCTATATTGAACTATGCAGTCCCCTCTGGTGGTTGCTCTGGTTACTCTATTGACCTTGTTTTTCTGTTTTATAAACTGGCACAGTGGTGGGGGAGCAAGCCCACGGAGTACCTTAAAGACAAGACAGGCATCAGCAAAGTGTCTGTAGTTTTCAAAGCTAAACATGTTGTGTTTTTTAATTATGTGACAATGATGATAGCTATTACCCTTACGGTCCAATGTCTTTAATGCCTGTTTATAAAGTGACTCCAATGGTTGCAATATTGTTTTATTGGCTTGCGACCAGCTGGTTAAACAGTAAGAAAAATGTGAAAAGATCATCGCATGCAAGAAGAGCTTTGCAGCCTTCATTGATAGGTATGATCTTATGTGCTTAAAATTTGCCAGGTTAAATTTAACAATGTTGGCAACCTTTTTTGTATGCTTTTTAAATGAGAGTTGTGAGTCTAGGATGATTCCCAGATATTTAAAGTCAGATACCACTCTAACCTTCTCTTGGTTAACAGTTACCTCAGGGTCATAAGTCACAGTAGTTTGTTTTGTAAAATACATACATACTGTTTTACTTATGTTCAGGTGTAAGCATGAATTAGTTAACCATATGGATACCTTACTCATGGCCTCAGTCAGTTGGTGTGCAGCTTGTTGTTTATTTTTAGCATGCACGTAGAGGACTGTGTCATCTGCATACATTTGTAAATGTACAGATGGACAAACAGTGGGCAGGTCATTTATATAGATACTGAATAGAAGGGGGCCCAGTATAGATCCTTGAGGGACACCTATTTTACAGTTTAGATATGTAGATTGAGTGTTGTTAATGCATGTACTTTGTTTTCTGTCAGTTAAATATGATTTCATCCATTTGATTGCATTCCCACAAAAATTAAAATAAGATAATTTTGACAAAAGAACGTCATGATCGACGGTGTCAAATGCTTTTTTAAAATCTAAAAATATTGCACCCACCACGCCTCCTTTATCTAAATCTATTTTGATGTTCTCGATGAAAAAGCAGTTGGCTGTTTCTGTGGAGTGATTACTTCGAAAGCCAAACTGCATTGGATGCAGTGTTGTATGACCTTTACTAAGATGAGTAGTCAGCTGTTTCGCCACCCATTTCTCTGCTACCTTAGATATTACAGGTAGTATACTGATAGGCCTATAGTTCTCCACCAAAGTTTTATTACCGGCCTTAAAAATGGGGGTTACCACAGCTGTTTTCCAGGAGCTTGGGAAAATACATTGTTTAATTGATAAATTGATTAAATGTGTAAGAGGTTTGATTAAAGACTGTTTATGAGTTTTAAAAAATAGTACAGAATCAAGACCAAAGACATCTTTAGCTTTTGAGTTCCTTAATGAATTTATGGTATTCTCTACCTCAAGTTCACTAATTTCCTCAATTCTAAAAACAGGTTTATCAATATCGATAGGAATGCTTACTATGTTACTAGCAATGCAATTCTGTGCCAATTCCTCAACTGATTGGATAAAAAATGTATTAAAAGTGCTTGCTATAATGTCGTCTTCTCTGATTATGATTCCATTTAATTTCAGTTCAAGTGCCGGTGCACAGTGCTGAGTATCTTTCCCAATTAATTTATTAAGATTGTTCCAGATTAATTTCCCATCTCCCTTTGCATCATTAATTACTTTTATATAAAAATCTGCTTTGGCTTTCCTTATATTCCTAACTACTCTATTTCTGAGGGATGTATAACTATACCAGTCACTTCTGAGTCCTGATTTAAGTGCAACCTTTAGTAAGGAATCTCTGTCCCTCATCTGTTTCCAGAGAGCCTCATTGAGCCAAGGTGGAGAATTTTTCTGTCTTTGTCTGTATGTCATTCTTCTGCTATATGAGGATATTATAGTATTAACAATACTTGAAAACAGGTTGCAGCTGTTCTCTATATCTTCAATAGCCAAAACATCAGTCCAGTCGATATCATTTAGAGCAGATTTAAATTTGTCCATATCATTTTTAGGAATACTCAAATGATATTGTTTCACTGTGGTTGTGTTCTTAAAACGTTTTTTGGTGAGTTTCCTTCCCAGTAGTGTTATATTATGGTCAGATAAACCTGTTAATAAATTATATGATTTTGTTATCCTTTCCGGTCTATTTGTAAACATTAAGTCAATTTGCGTCTGGGAGGAGTGAGTGATGCGGGTGGGACCAAGAACTAACTGGGTGAGATTAAATTTATCTGTTATGTCTTCAAGTTTTTCCGGTCAGAGTTATTTTCCCAGTTTATATTAAAATCACCCATTAAAATTAGCTCCTTTTTTTCTTGACATTGTTTTAACAGTTTATGTAAATTATCATAGAAGACAATGGTAGATGAAGGAGGATGATAGAGGCAAATTAGAATAAATGACATTTCAGGGGATAGACAAACGTTAAGTCCAAGGCATTCAATATCTAATACAGGCGACCATTCAATCAGATTACATTTGATTGTGTCTTTCACATCAGAATCAGAATCAGAATCAGAAAGAGCTTTATTGCCAAGTATGCTTGCACATACAAGGAATTTGTTTTAGTGACATAAGCTTCCAGTACACAAAAGACAACAACACACAGTCAAAAAAATAAAAAATAAGAACCCTTTGCAGATAAATAAGTGCATAAACAATTGTGCTATAAATGATAATGGAATTGGATTGAGTAAGATGCAGGGATGTACTAGGATGAAGGGGTAACAAATAAATATAAGGATATTGCACATTTTTATTGTATAAGTGGGGAACATTTAACTGTTCATGAGGTAGATTGCCTGGGGGAAGAAACTGTTCTTGTGCCTGACTGTCCTGGTATTTGTGGCTCTGAAGCGCCGGCCAGATGGCAAAAGTTCAAAGATGGGGTAACTTGGGTGTGAGGGATCCAGAGTGATTTTCTGAGCCCTTTTCCTCACTCTGGATGTATACAGTTCTTGAAGGGTGGGCAGGGGAGTACCAATAATCCTTTCAGCAGTCCGAACCGTTCTCTGTAGTCTTCTGATGTCTGATTTTGTAGCTGAACCAAACCACACAGTTATTGAAGTACACAGGACTGACTCAATGACGGCTGAGTAGAACTGTTTCAGCAGCTTCTGTGGCAAGTTAAACTTACTCAGCTGGCGAAGAAAGTACAACCTTTTTAACAATGGAGTCAATGTGATTGTCCCACCTCAATTCCTCAGAGATGGTAGTTCACAGGAATCTCACCTAAACCACTCCAGCCACAGTGCTGTTCGTGATGGTGCAGTGGGGGGAGTGCAGCGGGGTTTCTCCTGAAGTCCACGATCATCTCCACTGTTTTGAGCGTGTTCAGCACCAGGTTGTTAAGACTGCACCAGACAGCCAGCTGCTCAACCTCTTGTCTGTAAGCAGACTCGTCACCGTCCTGGATGAGACCGATGAGTTGTGGTGTCATCTGCAAACTTCAGGAGCTTGACAGATGGGTCTTTTGAGGTGCAGTCGTTGGTGTACAGGGAGAAGAGCAGTGGGGAGAGAACACATCCCTGAGGGGCACCAGTGTTGGTGGAGCGGCTATTTGACATGAATTTCCCCAGTCTCACTAGCTGTTGCCTGTCTGTCAGAAAGCTGGTGATCCACTGACAGATAGAGCTAGGAACAGAGAGTTGGGTCAGTTTGGTCTGGAGGACTGTTGGGATGATGGTGTTGAAAGCCGAACTGAAGTCCACAAACAGGTTCCTCACATAAGTCCCTGTTTTGTCCAGATGTTCCAGGATGAAGTGCAATACCATGTTGATTGCATCATCCACGGACCTGTTTGCTCGGTAAGCAAACTGCAGGGGGTCCAGTAAGGGTCCAGTGATGTCCTTCAGATAAGCCAGAACCAGTTTTTCAAACGACTTCATGACGACAGATGTTAGAGCCACAGGTCTGTAGTCGTTAAGTCCTGTAATCTTGGGTTTCTTTGGAATGGGGATGATGGTGGAGCGTTTGAAGCAGGAAGGCACTTCACACAACTCCAGAGATCTGTTGAAGATCTGTGAAAAGATGGGGGCCAGCTGGTCAGCACAGGTTTTCAAACAGATTGTGTCTTTCACATAGATTAACACACCTCCCCCTCGCCCTTTGTCTCTGTCCTTCCTGAAAACATTGTATCCAGATACATTAACAGCTGCCTCTGGGGAATATTTACTTAACCACGTTTCTGAGACACCAAGAAAATCCAGGTTGGAATTACGGGCCACTTTACCGGTGTAGAGATCCCCGGCATCGGTGGCATGAGTGATGAAAGCTCACTGCTGGCGTGCGTCAAAGTTCCGGAGTGTTCTTCGCGTGTCGCTCTGCACAATGTGGAATCCAAACCGGAGGCCACACATGGATTCAGCGCATCCAGGGAAGACTGCAGCATGATGTCCATCGATGCCATCCACGTCCACCTGCTTGATCCTCGGCCTCCTCCCACGTGCAGACTCTGGTTGCTGTCGTTGTCCCGCCGATAATCCAAGGAAGGTCCCAGGTGACAGCCATGCGCATTTATGGATAGGACGGCGTCACCAATACCGGATCCATGCGGACCAGGGTTAGGCTCGACATCTCCAGCCAAGAGAAGAATCATCAATAGCAGAAGGACACCCTGGTAGGGCCGTCTTGATTTTATTTTCCTTCGGATACCTGTAAGATTTGGCAGGGTAGCTTGGCCTTTGTTTAGCAGAGCTTTGTAAATAGCATATTGGCTCGATGCGTTTGGTCTAATGCCGTGCTGAGACTTTCCAGGCCCAGCTGAACCGGCACAACAACATCGCACCGAAAGTAAGAGTAGCACAAAGACTAAACTTGTTACAAACAGACTTTTAGTGATTGTAGCACTTTGCCTTGATGGTATGAGATGGTGTGAGCCAATTTTGTACGAAGACAGGGATTTTGCATAGTTGGCAACATTGTTTGAGTATACGGCGACAGCAGCACCTGTCCGCATGTGTGCCGCCATTACCCCTACCATGTGGTATTCTTCCTAATTTTTTTGAGAGATTTATTCAATGTTTTCGGGTATATTAGAAAAGATGAAGGCATTCATTTGAGTTGACAAAAACAGAAATTTAATTCCATTTTCTTCCAATTAGCCACTTACAATGCCTTAAAATATGAATTGGTACAGTTTATTTCTTGCATCATTAACACAAAATTAAGGAAATAATGATTGTATATAATGCTACACAAAATGTAAGCTATGTTAGGATTTTCTATATTAAGTTGACTAGTTTATATTAAATGTTTACTCAGTAAGGTTCAGTGTATGGAAATACAGATAAAGGACTTAACTAATAGGAAGCAGTTAAGTACAGGTAAATTAAAAATAAATTGGTACATGAATGTCATTTCAAACCGAACAGTAATTGACTCCACTCTTACTGTATGTCCTCATGGCAAGGGGATTGGATAGAAAAAGCTTGGTTAAGTGCAGTAAAACGGTTGTTGCTTTTCTGCTGTTTGAATCTTGATTGAATGATCACTTTCATTTGGGTCCCCTGCAAAGGTAATCTTCCTGTTGACAACACCAAAAAACACACAAAAAAGTGTTACGTCACGTGACCCATTCTGTTTACACCACCATGCTGGCAGGCAGGGACAGCCGGTGCGAATATGAAATCAATGGTGCCAGAATGAGTTTCAAGGTAACATAGTTCACTACGTCCTTTAATTCAAAAGAATAAGACCTGTACATAGAGAAGCTTAATAGATTAAACATAACAGATCCCTATAATGCCCCAAGGGTACTTTTAACGTGTATTAAAAAAGTAACTGATAGATTTCCTGTCCTGCAGTATTCTGATATCTACAACTACGTCATAAACTTTCCTTCCTAACGTTACTCCAGAGACTCTTTAAAAGCCTACAAAAGCCTGGAGGGGTACAAATGGGCAAAATCTAATTTTTTGATGAATATTCAACCTGTTATGTCATCACTGGAAGGGTAAGTTAACTGTGTTGTTAGCTAATGTAATCGACCCTAGCTGTCCTTGTAGGTAGCCAGCATTGCTATATCACTGTGAGTACAGTAGACAGCATAAATGTCATGAAAAATTTGTATTTTTGAATTAAAGATAATTTATATATTTAATATGGGCTGCTTTTTGAGCTTGACACTTTTTATTGATCACTTTGTGTGTTTTACAAATAAGATAGACTATATGGTTAAGAAGCTTACTTAAATGTAAAATGTTTTTTTCTCTATTTTGCAATAAAAGATGGCTTCCCTTATTGATCACGTGTCAGGCAGATTCTATGTTTTCTTGGGCGGCTGGATGTTGGACTCATAAAATTATCCCGTAGTTTGTATTTGCCAAAACTGATTTCAAAACATGGACGGAATTGGCGTTAGCGCAAGCGCTACTAAATTTTGAAGCGGGAGCGACCAGCCAGCAGAGGATTCTGCAGCCTTCCTCAAACAGTTATGTTCAGGATTTTCTGATTTACTTAACGAATACTGCATGAGTGGGCAGTTGTACAACTGTTGATACCAATGCTACAGCCACTCTAGCACTCTCCTGATGGCCTGCCAAAATGGTGGAGTTTAGATTGCATGACGTCAACGTCCGGAGCTCTATAGAACACATGATATGTTCAACAACCCCAATAAAAAGATGATTAAAATGAGCTGTTATTACCTCACATGCAGTGAGGACTGGTTGTTTCCCATCACTCCTCAGGAGCCTGTGGCCATGCAGCTTCATAAAACTTTCACACTAGAAGAGGAGAATAAGGAGAAACTATTGCTATCGTAACGTGTATTGTAAGTCACTGCAGGAGATTGTGTGAATAATTCACATGTGTGAATCCACATACTGAAAGGAGGTTTCAATATATATGCTTTATTGCTTATATAGATTTTTAAAAGAATTTGATCCCACTTAACGTGTCTTTAACTACTATGTGCTAACATTAAAATTAATCATTTAAAACAATGCATTGTGTACATACAGTGCATTCAGAAAGTATTCAGACCTCCTTTACATTTTTCAATTTTTGTTACAGCCTGAAACTACAGTTGTATAAACTAATTTTTTTTCTCATTAATCTACACTCCATACCTCATAATGACACAGTGAAAACAGAATTTTAGAAATGTTTGTAAATTTATTAAAAAGAAAAAGCTAAAATAAAAAAATTTACATAAGTAGTAAGACCCTTAGGGTTCATGCCAGGGCTCTGGGCCATTCTAGTACATTCACAGAGTTGTTCCTAAGCCACTCCTGTGTTGCCTTGGCAGTGTGCTTAAGTCATAGGTTGACTCCAATCAAGGTGTAGAAACATCTTAGCAATGATTAAGAGAAATAGGAGACACCTGAGCTAAATTTCAAGTGTTGTTGCAAAGGGTCTGAATACTTATGTAAAAGTGATATTTCAGTTTTTTTCTTTTTAATAAATGTACAGACATTTTTAAAATTCTGTCTTCACTTTGTCATTATGATGTACGGCATGTAGATTAATGATATATATATATATATATATATATATATATATATATATATATTTAAACAATTATATCAGGCTGCAACATAAAATTGAAAAAAGTGAAGGGGTCTGAATACTTTCTGAATGCACTGTACATTTGACACTGTACTTATATCCAGCCCGCGAGAGAAAAATGTTTGACCCACGCTAATTTCAAACAATGTGGCATGAAAATTCAAATTCAGCATCTGAAAACGAAATTAACTTACATTGTGTATACACCGGACACAAGCAGCATGACGCGACATAAACAAAATACAACAGAACTTATTATAATCAGTGATGTTGTCTACACTGGATGCAGCGCAACAAATCATCAACAGAAAACTGCCAACTCGTTCTATTTATGACGTGCTGACACAATGTTCAAATGATTTGCAATGCTTTGTCGTGTCCAGTGTAGTGATTCCATCATTGTTATGAAAGTTGGTTCGTAGTAAGTTCACAGTTTTAACCTAAGTTTGCTTTAGCTTAATTTATTTTCAATATCTGAGGTAAAATATCTATTGTTGCTTTTACTATGGCTATAAAGACCACACAAAATTATATTCAAACTCACATTAGACATTTTTCACATTGAATAAAGCACATAATCATTACCTGAGATTATCACTGTTATATTTTGTATGTTGTTCCTGCCGCGAAGTCGCAGAAAATAAAAACATTTCTAATTCCAATTCTGTGTCGCTTATTGTCACGTGTCGCTGTTGTGGGTGGTTAGGACAAAAACTGCATGGAAAAGATTATTTTTATCGCATCAAGTCTGGTTGGGACACAAAGTGTTACTGTTTGATCCCCCCAAAAAACTGAAGCATAAAAATATTAATGCTGACAGATCTATTAATTGAATCTGCAATTAGGGAAAGTGGTGAGACACTTTATTTGAAAACAGCTGATTTGCAAGGCAGACATGAAGATCCAGATTTTTTGTTTGTTCATTTGTTTTTAATATTCAACAGGTAAAGTTCTTCTGTATCTAAATGCAAAAATTTTCATAATTGTTTGAATAAAACAGACTACTGGAGGGAAAAAATCTGAATATATATCTTCTTTTGATTATTTTAACAAAAGCAACAATAATATAATAATTGTAATAAAAAAACATATATATACTGTATATATAGTGTATACTGTATATACAGCTCAATAGCCCTTGGCTTGGTATTGTTGGCAGAATCCGGCCTACGGTGAAAACTAATTGAGGGACCCTGCCCTAACCCTTAACCCACTATTTTGGTACCACCAAACCTAACCTCAATAGCGACAAAAGTGTTTTGCAATACAATATAAACATAAGTGCGTTCTACAATAGTACATAGTAGTTAAAGACATATAATATGCAGTGAGACTAATGATTTTTATAATGTATTGTGATCATTACTTGAGGAATAGCATTAGGGTGGAGGTGGCACATCTTCTGGAGCAAGTCAGAGGTCTGGATTTCAGTGGCATTGTGACCCAGTTGAAACTGGAAGAGGACAGCAAGTATCTTACATGACTCACAGTCTGTTTGCTCTCTGGACACTGGAGAGGACACATAAAATTCATATTAAGCATGATCACAGAGTAATTTACTCACAGAAATAATGATTATTGAATTAGTTCTGGTTTGAGAAAGTCAAACTTTTCAATGGCAAACACCAAGTCAGAATATCATTCAAATTCAGTACCACCTAGTCACACTGTAAATTTTTCTCCAGCTCAACTTACAGCCCACATTATGTATTTTTATCAGCAATTTCTTCATGTCCATGCACAGTAGCTGCATGCTGCCCAATTAGTGTGTCCACGCGAACAACAGCAAAGTCCCTTTAAAGGGTTAGTTCACCCCAAAAATGAAAATTAGCCCATGTTTTACTTACCCTCAAAGCATCCTAGGTGTATATGACTTTCTGCTTTCAGTCGAATCCAATCAGTTATCAATTATATATAAAAAAATTCCTTGCTCTTCCAAGTGTTTAAATGGAAGTGGGCAGGTGTTTTTGTTCAACAGTCCAAAAGTATTCAAATAAAGCGGACACATCCATAATAAAACAAACAATACATGGCTTTAGGGGGTGAAATAAGGACTCCTGTAGCGAATCGATGCGTATTTGTAAGAAAAATATCCATATTTAAAATTTTATACATACTTTTCTCTCAATTCCACTGACTGTCATATGTGCAAGCCGTTCTAGGCGGATGACGTAGGACCTATGCATCACTGGCAAGTCAAAGCCTGCTCATCTCAGCTGATCTTCCAGAGCCTAGTCGCGTCTCATCTGATCTTCCAGAACCTTGTTTCATCTCAGCTGATCTTCCAGAGCCTTGTCACGTCTCAGCTAATCTTCCAGAATCTCGTCACGTCTCAGCTGATCTTCCAGAGCCTCGTGACGTCTCAGCTGATCTTCCGGAATCTCGTCACGTCTCAGCTGATCTTCCAGAGCCTCGTCACGTCTCATCTGATCTTCCAGAACCTTGTTTCATCTCAGCTGATCTTCCAGAGCCTTGTCACGTCTCAGCTAATCTTCCAGAACCTCGTCACGTCTCAGCTGATCTTCCAGAGCCTCGTCACGTCACAGCTGATCTTCCAGAATCTCGTCACATCTCAGCTGATCTTCCAGAGCCTCGTGACGTCTCAGCTGATCTTCCCAAGTCTCGCCTCATTTCAACTGATCTTCCAGAGCCTCGTCACATCAAACTAGCACATATCAAGCCTCTCAAGGGATTTCTTTAGGGATGTCAGGCCACAGTCTTCAGCCATCACGGATGCCACTCCAGTGTTTCAGAGCATCGTGAATGTTGCATTTGAAGACACAAAGTCAGTCCCAAGGTGTTTGAGGCTGGCATCCAGCGCGGAGGACCCTCAGTTGGTATTGGTGCAAGTTGCTGGCATTCCAAGGGTCTCTATGTTCCCTAGTTCTACACTCACTAGCCACACAGAGTATTATAGAGTGTTAAGTAGTATGCCTATAGAATATTTTTTTGATAAAAACGATAAAAACGTGCAGTAAGTTTGCTTGGAAAATACTTGCGAATACGGCAGCCGTAAAAAATGTAAAGTAGCCCAGCCTAACAATAATTTGTCTATATTAAAAATATTGCTCTTAACAGACCTGTGTGTTTTGTATCACTAGTGCAGTGTCCGTTCTCAGAGCATATAAGTCCTGCCCACGTGAGGTGCACCTCTTTCGTCTCAAGCTGTTCTGTAGTTTATTAAAAGTTTATTAATTCGGAACGTGTCGCGTGTCCATATTGCACCAAAACGCGACACTGCACTTTCTTGGGTCCTCAGCAACACACCCACCACGCGTGAAGTCGACTGGATGAACTGTTCTTGACATTATACAAATGCAAACAGACAGACAGATACACAGAGTTTCCTGCCTTTGTCACTTTGTCATGTCCAGTGAAGACATAGTGTAATAGTTGAAAATCATTAGAAATTTATGTCAGTACATCATAAATGGAACGCAGCAGCAGTTTACTGTCTGGAATTTATCCCGCCACACAGCGCCACATCCAGTGCCGGTATTCAATAATGCGATATATATCACGGTAATGAATATGCACAATATTGTTATCATGGGCACTACAAAAATACCGTGAATAATTATATATTAGAAATTATTCAGAATTTGGAATGCATTTTACGAATACTATTCCCATCAACTGGTAAAAATGCACAACACAGCTGTATGCTGCTTGAAAGATGTGTATGCACTCTGATGTAAACAAGCACGCATGAGAAGCACATGGGGGAACCCATGAGAGATGCACTGAATGAAAGCACATTCACTCTCTGACAGCAGATGGCGCTAAACTGCAGAAAATGGAGCACTTACACTGGAAACTCCATAAATAAAGCAGCTGCATTACTTTCTAAAACATTTAATTAATTTGAAATAGCCATTCAGATTTGTGTATTCACTATGGTGTTCATCACAGCGCCAAATACTTAAATATTTAGACCTAATAGGTTATTTATTTTCAAACTGTTTTTTTTTTTTTTTCATTTTAATCTGGACTACAATCTGCCCTAAATATTGTTTGCAATTATTTTGATTCTTTATTGTTCATTCACACTTTACATTAGGGCTTCATTAGTTAACATTAGTTAATTCATTAGTTAACATAACCTGCCAATGAAAAATTCTTCCGAACATTCATTCATCTTAGGTATTCCAGTATTTAATAACACGTTGTTATAATTGAAAGTTTCAACTATTATTTAATGAGCTAACATGAACTAAGACTTGTATTTTTTTGACAAAGATAAATAACTTCTGTAGCAAATGTAGCTATTGCTCATTGTGAATGTTAATGCATTATTGCACTTTAATCTGTGTAAAACACTTAAATTTATATATTTTTCTGTATTGCTTCATTGTATTTGAATGTTCAGTTATTTTTGTATAACTCCTTCAAAAACAGCCAGAAACGAGTTATTATTGATGATCAGCTGACTTTCTCAGACCACATTGCTAAAACTGTCTGGTCCTGCAGATTTGCTTTATTCAACATTAAGAAGATCAGGCCCTTTCTTTCGGAACATGCTGCACAACTCCTTGTTCAAGCTCTTGTTCTGTCCAGGCGGCACTGTTGCAACGCTCTCTTGGCAGGTCTTCCAGCCAGTTCTATCAAACCTTTACAATTAATCCAGAACGCTGCAGCAAGATTAATTTTGAATGAGCAGAAAAGAATACACGTCACACCTCTGTTTATCAATTTGCACTGGCTACCAATAGCTGCTCGCATAAAATTCAAGGCATTGATGTTTGCATACAAAACCACCACTGGCTCTGCACCCCTTTACCTAAACTCATTACTTCATACCTAACTGACACATATTAGTCTCAAATATAATTCACGAAAAAGCTTGATTGTGCCATCCCAAAGAAGCACAAAGTCACTTTTACAGACTTTTAAATTAAATGTTCCCTCCTGGTGGAATGACCTGCCCAACTCAATCTGAGCAGCTGAATCCTTAGCCATCTTCAAGAATCGACTTAAAACACATCTCTTCCATCTTTATTTGACCCTCTAACTTTTGCACTCACTATTCTAATTCTATTCTTATAAAAAAAGAAAAAAAAATCTAACTACCTTTCTAATCTTATTGTATTCTTTTCATTTATTATACAATTATAAAAAAAGATCTCTAACACTAACTTGCTGTATTCTTTTTCTATTCTGTTTTCTTTTTATTTATTATATTATTTAAAAGCCCTTGCTACGTGTACTGCGTTTAAGCTAACTGAGACTTGTTATAGCACTTATATCATTGCTCTTTTGTTGTTTTTGATTGCTTCCATTGTCCTCATTTGTAAGTCGCTTTGGATAAAAGCGTCTGCTAAATGACTAAATATTATAACCTAAGAAAACATAAAAACATGATTAGAACACTGTTAGATTATGATGATGCAGCAATGTTATTAAAAAAGGATCATCTAAAAAGGAATAGCTGACTGAGGTGAAGCTGAAGAGTGACTTTATGCCAGTAAATTGAAGCCTGTTCTACGACACATCCTAGGATATTAATCAGATACATAACATAACAACTTGTCTCTGCACAAAAGGATGCAAATGGCAGTAAACTTTAAGTTACACGCTATAGTGTGAGAGAAAGCTCCCGCTGTGATTCGCTTTCATGATGCGCTGAAACATGTGCAAGAAAAGAAGACACAATTTACTATAGATATCTATAAAGTCCTCATTTTAATGCTATGTTTATATTTCTATCTCTCAAATGGACCATTGACACTATCTACAATCTCAATTAGGAGTGTCAATGGTCCATTTGAGAGAGGTGGCAGTAATGCACTTATAAGTCTGCGATCCAACTTAAAGCAAGTAGAAGAAGATGATGTCTCATGTGCCTGCTACTGTGAAGCGCGTTCACAAGAGTTCTAATAGTTCGGACATTGCTTGAATCAGAGGTAAAAAGAAAAAAAAATATATATATATATATATAAATACTGTTCATTTTCTTGCACAGAGCGATCGTTTTGTGTCTTTACACATCAATGTATCATCACAAGCTGCAGGGTTTAATATGGATTTGTCTGTGCCTGTTTTTTTACTCTTTACTCTTCTGTTAACATTGCCATCCATTGTACGGCTGAGAGACTGCACCGGCTGAAGTTAAAAATCATAATTTGTGTTCTACTGAAGAAACAAAGTCACCTACATCTTGGATGCCCTGGGGGTAAGCAGATAAACATAAAATTTTCATTTTTGGGTGAACTGTCCCTTTAATCTGTAAGTTTACACCCACGGTGCCGTCATTTTGATTTTGCCTTGCAAGCAACAACAGTGTACCAGCACTAATGCCATGGCGAAAGTTTGAGCAAAACATGCTACCTGTTCTGTCTTTGGCTGCTTATGCTCAAATGGCATTTAAAAACAGTGCACTCTTGTCTTTGTATATCTAATGTCTTTGACAGCAGTGCATGTGCAAATAATGTGCATGCTATTTAAATAAAATTAGGTTAGATTTTGTAAATGTATTCTGAATTTTGAACATTGCTTTGTATTTTAAGGTTAATGGAAATGTAATTATGTAAAATTAATAGATAATGTCCTGACAGCAAATTACTATCAGTACATTTATTATTATTATTTTACAGTGCATGTGAGAGTGATTTGACTACTTCAAAACAAACATCCAATAATTACACAGAAAATTAAAAAATAACATGATGTAGATGATGTCATATTTTGTATACCTCTACATTTGTATTGATATCCAAAATTTGAAAGCTTTTTTTTGTCTGTGATAAGACTGTACTCACTAAACAACAGAAAATACAGCTATTTTACAAGGTGGTGGTTTTGTATTCATTTGTATGATGTGATTGCAGCTACTGTGAAATGTGAAAAAAAGCACAAAGCTCCACCCGCTAAACACTCAATGAAGTGTAGGCAGAAAACATACAAATGTGATTGCACAAACCCGTATGAACTAGCCACTAATTCACTAAAAAGTTTTTTTTTTTTTATTGCCTTAAGATTTATATTTTTATTCATTTGGCAGGTGCATCTATCCAAAAACGACTTGTATTGCATTCAAGGTACACATTTTTATTTAGGGTTTCAGTTCTTGCTTTTCGAATGACCTTGGGGTTGCTAACGACATGCTGTACTGTTTGAGATACAGGAAGGAAGATTGTTTTGCTCTTCTGTCACTCATGCTACTCACGTGACAGTGGAATCTCCGAGATGTGGCACAGGCCCAGCGCAGAGCATATGGCATTTGGAGAGAGGTGGGACAACAGCAGATCAACCAGCTGCTTTCCGTAATTTTTTATGAAGTTGTTACATGTTTCCTTATATGATGAAGGAAAATAGTCACAGAGTTTGTCCAAAAGGTTCACTATAGCATCCTACAAGTCAGACAAGCAAAATGAAAAATAACCCAGGAACAGTTTATATTCATTGATGAAAATTAAATAATCACTTCTTAAAATGTGAACTAGATCTCTAACAGAAAAGTTCTTACTTTAGTTATCTCAGGCAACATGCTCTGTATCGTCTTTATGATGAAAATACAAGAGTAACATTTGAAACTGAATTGAACCTAAGAAAAAGAGAAGTAGCATAAATTGAGAGGCATGGCTGTTATATTAAATGTTGAGTTATGCACTAAATAAACATCAGAACAGAATCAGCTCAAATTAATGTTTTTATGACTAGTAGCATGATCTTAAACAATTAATCTGTTTTTTTTTTTGTTTTTTTTTAAGTAAAACCATTTTTGAGAAACTACCAGTACATTATTAAAGCTGCAGTCCGTAACTTTCTTTTGGTTAAAAATGATCCGAAATCAATTTTTGAGCAAGTGCATAACCAGGCAATGTTCAAACTATCGCCTTACTTTAGTCTGATTTAGTTTATAATAATGTTTTTGAATTTGAGTGGTACTGGTAGGTTTTCGTGGGAAATTTGAGCATGCTGCTGTGTCAATACATCACGTTTGTAAACATAAAGAAGTTGTCCCAGGCTACTACAGTAGGTGGCCAACCAAAATGTGCTTTCTGCCGCCGCGAGTGCCACCGTGTCATCTGCAAAGTGCATTTGCAGCTTTTGACCACTGAGTGGTGCTTTAACCACAAGTTATCAAACTAGCACATCAAAGCACATTTTCACAAATAGCCATCAGCTCTGCCTCACCAATGTGTTACATTTGGCGGCTGCAGTCGGGGAACATGAAAGAAAAACACTCAAGTTAAAATATTTAATATTCACAGATGAAAGTTTATTACTTATGAAGTTATGTGCGTTTCTTAGAACGAATTAAAACAGGATAAATGTCAAGCGCCTGTGCTTATATTTTCTCTAAGCTACACAGTATTACACCTTATTTTAGATTTGACACATTTAATAGGTGTGCAGTATTATTTATATAATATGAATTATGTGTTATATTATTCTAAAGAAATCATGGTTTACTTTGCATTGAAGCATTAAAAGTGATAGCCTATTTTAGTGAGCTAAGAATGGATTTATATGCAAAATTTCAATATTCTCACATATTAGGCCTATATATTAATTTATAATTTAAAATTCCTTTAATAAAACAACATGCATTTTTGTCATGCACTACTTTGTTATTCATTACCTGTCCTTTATTTTGACAGGTAACTTATTAGGGAAAATATATTTGTCTGTACACTGATTAAGAAATTGTTGCGTATTTTATAAATGATTTCCTTTATACAGTGCCTCACATTTTACTAAAATAATTTCGCTCCCATTATTTAAGCCTAATTAAAACACAAAACGAATGAATTAAACCTGCTCGATTTAGCTAAATCATTGAAACTCTAAAGAATTGACTGATTAATAAAACATTCTCACGTTTAAACTCAAGTTCTCTCCTTATAATCAATCTCCTTGCTATGTTTCTGGACCTTGATCCTAGTAATTACATTGCTGTTTATGGGAGGGTCAGAGACCTCTCAGAATGCATCAAAAATATCTTATTTTGTGTTCTGAAGATGAAAGAAGGTCTTACGGGTTTGGAATAACATGAGGGTGAGTAATTAATGACAGAGTTTTCATTTTTTGGGTGAATTATCCCTTTAAAGACATCTAATATGCAGTGAGACTAATGATTTTTATAATGTATTGTGATCATTACTTGAGGAATAGCATTAGGGTGGAGGTGGCACATCTTCTGGAGCAGGTCAGGGGACTGAATCTCAGAGGCACTGTGACCCAGTTGAAACTGGAAGAGTACTGCAAGAGTCTTACATGACTCACAGTCTGTTTGCTCTCTGGACACTGTAGAGGACACATAAAATTCATATTAAGCATGATCACAGTGTATTTTACTCACAGAAATAGTGATTCTTAAACTAGTTCTGGTCTGAGAAAGTCACACTTTTCCATGGCAAGCACTAAGTCAGAATATCATTCAAATTCGGTACCACCTAGTCACATTGAAAGTTTTTCTCCGGCTCAACTTACAGCACACATTATGTAATTTTTGTTATCAACAATTTCTTCATGTCCATGCACAGTAGCTGCATGCTGCCCTATTTGTGTGTCCACATGAACAACAGCAAAGTCCCTTTAAGGAAAGTCATTTTACTCTGCGGTTATCTTTCAAATGCCTCTCAGGCAGCTATTTCGGTCATGCACCTATCTCTTTTAATTAAATTCCCCAAAACTGTTCACCATGCCTACAGTTAAATTTCATATTTGAAATCACCAGAAAAATCTGAAAACAACAATCTCATAAATGTTATTTCTTATGCTCAAATAGCATTTAAAAAAAACACGAGTGCATTGTCTTTGTATATCTAAAGTCTTTGACAACAGTGCATGTGCAAATAATGTGCATGTTATTTAAATACAATTAAGTTATGTAGCGTATGAGCAGTTCATTCATTCATTGGTTCTGAATTAATGAATCATGGCTCGTTGAATCTAAAACAATGCACATTCCTTGGCTAGAACCCAAAGCTTTTAGCCCCTGAACTCATGCAGGTAAATCAAACTCTCTGCAAGCTGAATGGCAGGCCTGGTGCCAGCATGGCTGGGTTTAAATTCCTGACCCAGATCGTAAAAACTTTATTACCCCAACTGGGAGAAACAGAAAAAAAGCCCAGCTCGCTAGGAATTCTTGTAAGGAAAAAGGAAAGTAAATATATTCTAAATGCATTGACTGTATTTCCTTTTTGTGCTTAGATGTCTTCCATATCAAATTGGAGTATCTACAATTTTATTGTGTTAATCAAACTTTAAATGTGTGTAATTCTGCATATGAATGTAACTTTATGTTTCTCCTACCTTTACCTGTCATTTTTGGTATCTGTTTAACCGTCTTGCTTTGACCGAACCACTCATACATAGGAAATTACAGTAAAATGTATTACTCTGGAATTACCATCTTGCTGGAATATAATTGCTGAATTCTGACAACACCATAACTCACTCGAGTGGGTGTCTCCCCAGAGACAAAGGAACTTTTTCCCGCTTCAGATCGTGGACGTTCATTGGTTGTTCGCGCAAACAGAGGCGTGAACACAGTTGCTCCATAAGAGACTGACACAGAACTTTCTCGTTGCACTTTTGTTTCGGCACTTCGTCGAGAGAACGTCTGTCGCGATGGCTCCTTAGGGAGCTTTCATTTCCGTTTTTCTTTTCTTTCCTTTACTAAGTTTTATTCTTATATTCGCCTCTCCCTACACGAGGGAGACGAACTCTGAATTATTTCTTTGGTAACTCCACGTTCGTTGAACCTTTGAAACTTCGCGCGAGTCTGCTCGCCCCGGAAGACACGAGAGAAACACGCCCAGCTCTAAAAGAATGACGCACGCTCATCTTAGCAGGCACAAAGAGACCCACATGCAAGTATTATTTTCTATAGAGATTTAAACGCTGCTTAAGGTTGTCTATTCCCTTTTCAAGGTGATCTGATTCCTTGTTGTCTTTCAAAAAAGGTTACTGTATGTGATTTTGCCATACTGCGCGATCATTCTGCATGATTCTGCCTATCTCTCTCTCACCTTCTCTCGCTCACCCTTTCACTCACTCACTCACTCACACTCTCTCTCTCTCATTTTGTTATTCGTTTTGTATTGTATTTGTCTTTACTGTTTGTATTGTTATACGCATATTTACTCTGTGTGAATCGTAGTTTGATGTATTATTATTAGTTCAATTATTAAAAGCCAATATATTCATGATTGCTTCTGTCTAAAATGCTCACATTACGAAGTCAATGAAATGTTTGATCTTAGCTACAAAGCTATATTTGTTACTTTTCAGTAACCTAAATTTTATAAGGACGGGAGAATGGTTTCATGGCCAGAAAACTATTTTTCCTGGAATTATAAGAAGTGATAACTTTATTGAAGTTGATAAGTTTATCTTACGGCCGTTTGCTGGACAAACCACTGTATGATTTGCATTAATTCCCAGTAAAAGATATCACGTTAATTGATATGAAGAATGGAATATTGACATATTAATGAGTAAATTACAGTGCCTTGTAATGAGTTATTGATATATACAATTGACCTATTTTTCATCTTCAATAATTTTAATGTAACTGTTACGCGATATATATATATATTAATCATATTCCTGATTAATTATTAAAATTCCCTATATATCATTTGAGCTAACGTTAACGTACTACCCAGTGCGGCTACAGTTACATTTTGTAAACATATATTTAATTTTTTCACATCATTGCTTTTTATTTTAAGGTTAATGGAAATGTGATTCAGTAAAAATAATAGATAATGTCCCAGCAGCAAATTATCAGTACATTTATTATTATTTAATTTTTTTTTGGTAACACTTTACAGTAAGGGTACATGAATTACCATGAATTCATGCATAAATTAATGTGTGAATTATGCATTACTTCATGCATTAATATCTCATGAATTATCAGGAACTAACATGAGTTATAAGTCTTTCATTCATGACTTTATGGAAGAACAACACCTAAATTAAGACATTAAGAAAGGTGACTACATTCTCATGATTTTTAATTTATTACGCATGATCATGATGTTTTCTTTGTTCACACACACACACAAAAAAAACTGCTTTACTGTCCATTGTGGATAAAGCTATGCTTATGGTAGATGATTAAAAAAAAGCATTGTTTCATGCATGTAAGACTACTTGAATTATTAAAGGAATATTCAAAAATCCACATTACCTAGAACATTATATCAATTAATGTGAGAACTAATGTTTTCCTTTAAATATGATATGATATAAGTTATCAAGCATGTTCATATCTTCTTTATTGTAGCCTGCAGGTAAATGGACAGACCCCATGGACAGACCCCAACACAGCACATAGTATGTGGATTCTGTTAACATCCAAATACAGTAGTCATCATTTACTAAGCATTAGCTTCTCATCATTTCATCATGTTTGTGGCCCCTCAACTAAAGCGGTGACTTGGTCCTTTGGAATCCTGATAAACGGTGTGTTATTAATGATGGCATAATTGTGAAATTACATGAATATGAACTATGGTTGCATGGTGCACCGATACTTCAAAAGTATCGTGATTCTCGGAAATTAAAAACGTCACGATTCCTAAATTTATTAGTATCGATACTTCAAAAAATTATCGCGTTCAAGATTTGCAAGAGACGTATTTCATGTTGGTGTGTGCAATGCACGCTTCCAGTGCCTCCCTATGGACGTCTGTGTTTTTTCTCCTCAGGCACACAGCAAAGAAGCTGCAGCTGTCACGTGACAAACACTACAGCGAGGTGGCTGCATGTGCGAGCACAAGTGATACTGTGGCCGCCGGTCCACGACTGGTAGAAAAAGATGACGCGAGGAGTGAAATATGGAAGTACTTTGCCTACCTTGCTGACAGTGCAAACAAACCTACAAATAAATACATACCTGTCTTCAGTCATACAAAAAAAAAAATGCAAACAAAGGGAGCCAACACCTCGAACCTGGCGAAACAATTGGCCGACAAGCACGCCGAGTTGTACAAGGAGTTTAAAGACCGACAGGATAGTATGTGAAAGATAACATGATCACGTTCATGCCCTTAAAATAAGTATAATGAGAAGGCTATAGTTTATTTTGTGACAAGTCACTATTTTGCACCACCGTAGTTTGACGAGGCTATCTAGAGAAATAGTAGGCTAATTATGGGCCTTATCCTCATGGCTAACCAATAGCCTGCCTACGGCTAATTCAACATCTCTGAAAACGCAACTTTCATAGATAACGTTAATAATTTGCAAGCTGCTAAAATAAAGCATACAAAACATCAGCTAAAATGATCTATAGGCTATATGATTATAATCAGAGCATGTGCATGTGTTTGTCAGTGATTTATTTATATTAGATTATTACAGAATTTAAAGAGCACAGACCTACGTAAAGGAGGTGTATTTGTGAAACACCTTGTAAGAAATTATGGACTCAAATATAAAGTTAACCATCAAAGAAATCAGACATTGAAGTACAGGAAACATTTGCCTATACAGTAGGTGGCCATCCAAAACGTTGCTTCTACCGCCACTCTAGCATTAAAAGTGGTAGCCTATTTTAGTGAGCTAGGCTACATGGATTAATATGCAAAATGTCAATATTCTCATATATTAGGCCTATATTTGAATTTATATTTTAAAATTCCTTTAATAAAACAACATGCATTTTTGTTATTTGTTAACTGTCCTTTATTTTGACAAACAACTTCTTGGGAAAATATATTTGTCTGTACACTGATTAAGAAATTGTTGCATGTTTTATAAATTATTTTCTTTATTTTACTAAAATATATATTGTATATATATTTGTATAATTTCGATCCCATTATTTAGGCCTAATTAAAACAAGAAATGAATAAATTAAACCTGCACGATTTAGCTAAATCATTGAAATTCTAAAGAATGGACGGATTAATAAAACGTCCTCATGTTTAAACTCAAGTTCTCTCATTATAATCACCAAAGTGCAAATGATGTAAAAAAAGAGCTTCATTAATAGACAACTTCAGTGATTTTAAAGGGAGCCTTCTTTACTTGCTTTCATATAATTTAAGTAAAAAAATTAAATTGCAGCCGCATTTAAATGCAGGTGTGTAAAATGTCTGCGTTCAAGATTTGCGGCGCGAGTGATGCTGAGTGCACGCGCAGCATTTATTCTTACTTGTCTTATCTTCATTACAAATCTTATTTGGTTTTATTTTGGATAATTGCATGTAATTTTATTTACGTTGTAATGCATATGCAAAATGTGAATTATTATTCATATTCAAGTGTTTATGCGAAAATTATTAATGCGCATGCAGGACAGGGAGGCGCCCTCTAGATCACTTGAATTTTTTCCTGATAATGAATTAACTTAAAATTGTGGTGTCTCACATACATGAGAAATATATTTACAGAAAGCTTGAAATGTATTTTAAACGAATCAATTCAGAACGAAAGCATTATGTAATCTGTGAAGGTTGTATTTCTCTTTAAAGGCGCGTCCATGTGGAGAGAGTCAGCACTGTGAATTTCATCTTGCAGCCGACAAGAAAAAAATTGTTTATTAATAAATAATTAAAATGTCTCCTTTTTCACAATTATTAGGCTACTTCTGCCTGTGCTTTGTGGCAAACTTAATGCATGCGCTTGAGCGCGGAATATATTAAGGCTCATTATGGATTATAGATGTAAATTTAATATAAACCTGCGATTAGTTGAATAATGACAAATGAACGACTAGTAAATAGAAAAATCTTACATGGGGGCAGATCTATTAAATACCCTCTAGACATCTCTGTTAAAGTTTTTAAAGCATTTTATACGCGATTGCATAAATTCTTCTTTCAGAACTGTAATGGAGAGATGCTTTAACAATGATTTTTCCTCTGAAACACAAAAACGAAAATTGAAATAAAATTGATATTTTATGTTTTGAGAATGGCCAACCCTTCTCTGCAGATATTGTTGCTTCTGGTTTGTGCATTGTAAATAGGCTACAAATAATAATAATAATAATAATAATAATAATAATAATAATAATGTCTCCAAAAACTTCAAAATGTTTTTGTCATGTCTGTAACGCATGTGTATTCCCAAGTCTAAAAAAGCCTATAAAACATCATAGACAGATCATACTGATGTCTGGACTCTGTTTGGGATTTAGAAAAACATAAAGAAATGGTTCAATATATGGTTATTAAAAGGCTACATTCTGTGAGAATTTATATTTCATTGTCTAAAAAATATTGTTTAGACGAAACAAAATAAAATTAACGCAACAGTTTGCGAATTTATTTTATTTATTTATTATAATTTTTTTGAGTTAAGGCAACTACCTCTGAAATTAAGTTATAATAACCAATAAACTATATTGCGCTATACAGTAGTCAACATTTGAAGTGGATCAAAACCTTTCTTCAAAGTTGCCCTAAAACCAAAATGACGAGTCCTATCTAAACCTGTTCTGCAAGTTTGATACCCTCATAAGACACTGTCCATATGAAAGATCAAGAGATTCACACATTTATATCAACCCCCACAAGCTATACAGAACTTCCCCCCAGCCCCCTCCAGCTGAACTGAACTCGGTCTGTTTGTTGGCTGAGGAACGGTGTGTTCTCATGTTACTGGGCTGAAACATGCCTGCACTCACATCAGCCTTACTCTTTTTATTCATTATTTTCCCGCAGCCAATATTATTGTTTTCACAAGACCATAATAATAACAAATTATCAATTGATAATTAATCATTGTTATTTGTGAACGTAGCGTTTGCGGAAGGCTTTAAGACCAAGCGGAATCCTCCGTCAGCTGCTCCCGCTTCACAGCGCGCGGGACTCGCGCTCACTGACCCAGCTTCACCGTCCGCGGTTTGATTTAACTAAATCAATTTGAGCGAATACAACTTACTGATCATGAGCCCAACATTTAGCAAGACAGAAAAACATTCAGTCTACCTGAAGGAAGATGTATTTCATTGTAAGTTAATGCTGTTAAATAGAGAGTTAAATAGAGAGAGAGAGAGAGAGAGAGAGAGAAATAAAAAAAAATGTGTTGGCTATTCCTAAACTTGGACCTCATTATATTGAAGTACAAATCCAAACACCAGAAGCAAACTCTCTGTGTTCTTTCATTGAAAAGTATGTTTTTTGTTTATTCACAGGCTATATGGTTGAAATAATATTTTAGTTCAAAACTTTAAGTTCCATTGTAAAAAAATGCTTTATTGGCTAACGTTTCATAGACCTTCAGTTGTTATGCTTTAAAATCCCATAACATTTGTAATTTCACAGTATTTTCACCTCCTAAATCACTAACCTTTAAAGTCACAATTCTATAATGGTCAAATTTACTCAGGCCGATGGCATTTTTAATGACATTATTTTTTTATTTTATTTTATTTTTTTAGAATAATTGTAGCCTACATAAATAGGTGAAGCAAAACAAATATGAATAATATTTGGATCATCCCTTATTTTTTCCCTTATTTTCTTAAAGAATAAACACTTATTTTCTACAAGAATAAACATGATAACATACTTTTAATTCATAGAAATAATTTAAGCAATTAAAACCTTTTTTTTTTATTAAACTGACTTTAAAATCTCAAGGAGTTTATAAGTTAAAAAGGGTAAAATGTCACAGTGCATGTTAAATAGTCTAAATGAACTTGCGTTAACAATATAATTAGAACAATATAATTCGATTTTTTTTTAAATGAACAATTCCTGTATAAAATGGGACATAAACCTTTATATCAAACATTTTGAAATCTTCCACAGCTGAGCAACGCGCGAGGCAGATTGAGCGTGCGAAGTTAATGTGCTGCACAAAGTCATTTTCAGATGCAATGAAAAAAAAGAAGAAGAAGAAAAAAAACCCCTGAATAACTTAGATTAGGCCCAGACTCTGTTCCTAAGTATATAATAATTATAATTACTGTTAACCCACAGTAACAAATTTTAACCGATTAATCGCCTATTTTCGTTTGCTGCATGATTTTTTTTTTATTTATTATTATATATATATATTTTTTTAAAAAAATCCAAAAAATAAATTAATTATATAAAATCAAAAAAAATAATAAGTCATGTATAAGTTGCATTTTATTACATTCAAAAATAATAACGGCTGGCCTAATAATGTTATAATGTGCCAACAGGATATTTTTAGTTCACTTCACTTTACAACAAATCCTTTAAATTTAACAAATTTATCAGAACAGAACAAGAATTAAAAATATATAATTCTAATGGATAAATAAAATTGCAGTATATAATAATATAGGCTTAGCTATAAACAAACAAAAAAATTAATAATAATTTAAAGCGAAACATAAGGTAAGGTTGGGCTCTCATTCGGGAGAAATCCAAACGTTTCCATATTCGTGATGTTGCCTATTTCAAGCTTAACTATACATTAGGTAAAATAGACTTTGTAGTTCACGCGTGTTTCAGTAAACACGAAAAAATAAATAAATCATAATTAGCAAAAATATGCCAAAGTGGACCTCTGCTCGCGCCGAATGGCACGGTGAATGGTTGCACTGTTTCCAGTGAATGTACGCGAGGCACCAGCGCAATCAAACAGCTGAAACAGAAAATACTCAATTTTTGGTCACAAAGTAAGGGCATAATTCAAAAATGCAAAGTGTAAGCAGTTTGAAAAATCAAGTATAATAACAGAATTAATAATAATCAATGCTAAATGCTGGACCGTTCTCATTTCGATCTGCAAATGGTATCTGAAGGATTTTTTTTTTAAACCAAGAATGAACCGAAATTAAAACATTTAGCTTTTTATCCGTATATATAGGCCTTATATTTAATGACTGTTTAATAACAATAGCATGCATAAGATCCTTTGTGTAAAGGTCTTCTTTTAATTTTTGATGTGTAGACTGTAGCCTAAGACTATCCTACATTGTGAAATTAACTCATTGTACATTTTTAATGGTTTTTAAAGATGTTACAATGTTATATCATAATGTTATTGTTGTTTTACTTCCTCCTTTTATCTCATTTTACAATTACATTCAGTTCGCAATCCGTCCCTTTGCGCCACCTGGCGGTAGTTTCGCGAATGATTTTAACACCTGACTGACTTGCAGTTAACGGCGCGGCCCTGCGGCAGCGGTACACGCAGCGGTATTACCCATTTTGGTTGTCTACCATCTGTATTAATCCATATATCACAGCTTGTTTTGTGTTGTCCTGGTTTTAAAATAAAACACAGCTATGATGTTTGAGAGTGTATTTTCCCTTTTCAGGAAAAGTATCGAAATCGCAATTCTTG
This sequence comes from Cyprinus carpio, assembly GCF_018340385.1. Classification (NCBI taxonomy): domain Eukaryota; kingdom Metazoa; phylum Chordata; class Actinopteri; order Cypriniformes; family Cyprinidae; genus Cyprinus; species Cyprinus carpio. The sequence goes on along the minus strand of NC_056615.1, from coordinate 31,979,736 downwards.
ACTTGGTATCAGTATCAAAACAATAATTTTGGTATCGTGACAACACTAATATGAACATAATGTACTGTGGGCACAGAGGGACTTAGATCAAAACTTAATTCTTTATTCTTAAACGGTATAACCCAGTTAAATCAACAGCAATGCCTGAGAAGAAATTCAGTACATATACCATGAAGTACCTGTATATCTGACAACTGAAAACCATAAAGCTGTTTTGCAAAACCAAAAAGGATTAAAAAAAAAAAAAATTAAACAAACAGCTTTGTCTTTTTTAAGGTAAAGAAACACCTTTCAATGTAGCAAGCAACTTATGTGGACTCATTAAATAGTTTAATGTTGAACAAAAATAATCAAATAAATGGCACAAACATGGCAGTACATATACAAAATTGACCTTTGTAGGGTATAGAGTGCAGAAATGGAATTATATGTTAGTTGCAGGGTTTTTTGTGAGCAGGAGGCTAAAGCTTGAGCTGTCTTAAGGAAAGTATGGAGTTTTGTCCTCTGTAGAGGACATAATGTTTAAACAATTTCTCTGAGATGTTACATGTCACAGTTTTAAGCCTGCATGTCCTGTACAGAGCACATTCAGGGCTTTTCAGACATACCAAATAATTGGATGTTTCACCATGACCACTCCCTCTCCTTGGTCTTTAAAAATGGCTGACATTAATTGAGTGTGACACCCTTATGGAAATATAATATTTAAATCTGACTAATTTTCAAATTGTCTGTGATAAATCAGCATATCAGGAAAATGTTATGGGGTTTCAAAATATGAGCTTCTGTTATGAAACAGGACATCGATTTTATACATGTGCACTGTAGAGGACACCAGGACTTAAAGCATGTTTATTACACATTTTGGGAGACACAACACTTATTAATTCCTCATTGTTATTAGGGTACAGTAGGTGGACATCCAAAACGTCGTTTCTACCGCCGCTCGTACCGCCGCCGTGGCGTCTGCAAAGTGCATTTGCAGCTTTTGACCGCTGAGTGGCGCTTTAATCACAAGTTTTCAAACAAGCGCATCAAAGCACATTTTTCGCAAATAGACGTCAGCTTTGCCTCACCGAAGTGTTATATATTGACAGCAGTCGGGGAAAATGAAAGAAAAAAATATTTAATATTCACAGATGAAAGTTTAGTCCTTATGAAGATATGTGCGTTTCTTAGAACGAATTCAAGCAGGATAAATGTCAAGCCTATGAGCCTGTGCTTATATTTTCTCTACACCATAATTTAAATTAGACACATTTAAATAGTGTGCAGTATTATTTATATAATATGAATTATGTGTTATATTATTAAAAAGAAAATGTGGTTTACTTTGCATCGGAGCATTAAAAGTGATAGCCTATTGTGAGCTAGGCTTGCCTGTTTTATAAATTATCTTCTTTATTTTAGTAAAACGTAAGGCACTGTATAATTTCGCTCCCATTATTTAGGCCTAATTAAAACAAGAAACGAATAAATTAAACCTGCACGATTTAACTAAATCATTGCAACTCTAAAGAATGGATGGATTAATACAACGTCATCACTTATCAACAAAGTGCACACGATGTAAAAAAAAAAAAGAGCTTCATTAATTGACAACTTCAGTGATTTTAAATGGAGTCTTCTTTGCTTGCTTTCATATAATTTAAGTAAAGTAAAAATGAGTAAATAAAATAAATAAATAAATTGCAGCCGCATTTAAATGCATAATATAAAATGTATAATATTCCGTAAAATATCAGTGCAAGATTTGCTCTGGATGATGCTGAGTGCACGTGCAGCATTTATTCTTTTTTGTCTACATATTTTATCTTCATTACAAATCTTGTTTGGTTTTATTTTGGATAATTACATGTAAAAAATTATTTACTTTGTAATGCATATGCAAAATGTGAATTATTATTTATATTCAAGTGTTTTGTGCAAAAATTATTAATGCGCATGCATGACAGGGGAGGCGCCCTCTCGATCACGTGATTTTTTCACTAATAATGAAATAACTGAAAATCTGGGTGTCTCACATACATGAGAAATATATCTACAGAAAGCTTGAAATGTCTTTTAAACGAATCAATTCAAAACGAAAGCATTATGTAATCTGTGAAGGTTGTATTTCTCTTTAAAGGCCCGTCCATGTGGAGAGAGTCAGCACTGTGAATTTCATCTTGCAGCCGACAAGAAATCATTTGTTTATTAATAAATAATTAAAATGTCTCATTTTTCATAATTATTAGGCTAATTCTGCCTGTGCTTTGTGACAAACTTAATGCATATTCTTGAGCGTGGAATATACTAAGGCTGGATTATAGTTGTAAATTTAATATAAACATGCGATTAGTTGAATAATGACAAATTAACGACTAGTAACTAGAAAAATCTTACGTGGGAAGCAGACCTATTAAATACCCTCTAGACATCTCTGTTAAAGTTTTTAAAGAATTTTATACGCGTTTGCATAAATTCCTCTTTCAGAACGGTCTGTAATGGAGAGATGCCTTAACACTGATTTTTCCTCTGAAACACAAAAAACGAAAGTTGAAATAAAATAAATATTTTATGTTTTGAGAATGATTGGGCTCAAGCCTCCCCCGCGCGTTTGAGAAACGCTGCCGAGCAGAGTATGAGCGGAGCGGTGTTATTCTGACTGGGGCGAGGAGCGGATTTTTTAAAAGTCGGAGCGTCGTGGTTTTCACTCGCTCCAGCACCTCTCCATCACGAATACAATTCATGCCAACAGCCCGTAATATAACTGCATATTTAGCAAGAATTCACATGATAAACATATTTAGCTATAGCTTGATACACATAATCCATCTGATACGAAGATTATAATGACGGCAATAGTCGAGCGGGATGTTACAGGCTAGTTCTCAAGGAATTTGTCTTCCTTTTACTGATTATTTTCGGGTTAAAGCATGATTTTAAACAGATACAGCACATTCACACGTAATCGCTGTCGCAATAATGCATTCAAACAAATGTAATCTTACAGTAGGCTACTTCATCTGTATCTGATTTTGAATGAGCAGAAATCTGTAACAAATGATCTGTAGATAAAATAACTGACGAAAATTTAAACTGTTATTTTCATTACAAAACAAAATTTGCACCAGCAGAAAGCAGCAATTATACCTTTTAATGCTGACAATTTTATTAGTTTGGCGTTTGGTAGGAAAAAAAGTTTGCACACAATAGCCTAATCCCCTTTGAAACTCTCCTGTAATTTAATTCATTTATTTATTTATTTTTATTTTATTTTTACAAGCTATTTCAACTTTAGCCACGGCGTGAAGGCGGAGCAGTGTTTCTGGTATCAATGAACCGCGGAGCTTAGTGATTATTAAATGCTCGGAGCGCGGAGGGAAATTGTTGCTGCTCCACTCTCACATACTCTGCTGCAGAGTGAGAGATGTTTCGCCCTATATGAACAAGGCCGTCCGGTGTAGACACGGTTAGACAGTGTCTGCTATATTTACAAATAATTGATATAAGAAATAAAAATAAATACATAACCTAAACCAGCGGCATAACAAAATGAAAATATAAACTAGAAAATTGATTTAGGCCTACACTTGGTCTGTCCTCCGTCCATGACACTGACTCACTGCGGAGTTGCCAGTTTTAATCTGAACAGCTCTAAACGCCGAGTGGATGGTTAGATGCATGATGGGCTAGTATTAAAAAATAATATATTGTTATATTAACACTTGTTGTGAACAATTTCTTTGTCATTTGAATATTGATTTTAAGTAGGGAAAAAAAAAAAAAAATCAATTTAAATTGTAAATTGGATTTTTTTGTGAAAAAAATCTGGGATTTTTTTTAGGCCATAGGCCTATCGCCCAGCCCTAATGCAACAGTTTTTTTTTTTTTTTTTTTTTTTAAGTTAAGCCAACTTCCTCTGAAATTAAGTTATAATAACTAATAAACTTTATCGCGCTATATAGTCAACATTTGAAGTGGATCAAACCTTTCTTTAAAGTTGTCCTAAAACCTGTTCTGCAAGTTTGAAACCCTCATAAGACTGTCCATATGAAAGAGCAAGAGATTCACACCTTTATCGTGACCCCCACAAGTTATACAGAACTACCCCCCCAACCCCCTCCAGCTGAACTGAACTCAGTCTGTTTTTTTGGCTGTGAGGAACGGTGTGTTGTTACTGGGTTGAAACATGCCTGCACTCACAGCAGCCTTAGTCTTTTTATTCATTATTTTCCCGCAGCCCATATTATTATTTTCACTAGACCAAAATAATAACAAATTATCAATTGATAAATTATCATTATTTTTGCCAAAATCATTGTTATTTGTGAACGTAGGCATCTGCGGAAGGCTTCAAGACCAAGCGGAATCCTCCGTCAGCTGCTCCCGCTTCACAGCGCGCGGGACTCGCGCAAACTGACCCAACATTTAGCAAGACAGGAAAACATTCAGTCTGCCTGAAGGAAGACGTATTTCATTGTAAGTTAATGCTGTTAAATAGAGAGTAAAAAAAAAAAAAAAAAGCTATTTGTAGGCTATTCTTAAAACTTGGAGCTCATCATATTGAAGTACAAATCCAAACACCAGACGCAACCTACACTCTCAGTGTACTTTCACTGAAAAGTATGCATTTTATTTATTTATTCACAGGCTATATGGTTGAAATAGTAATATTTCAGATGAAAACTTTAAGTGCCATTGTTTAAAAAAATGCATCATAGAAACGTTCATAGACGTTCAGTTGTCATGCTTTGAAATCTCATGCCATTTGTAATTTCACTGTATTTTCACCTCCTAAATTACTACCCCAATTCTACAAAGGTAAAATTTATTCAGACCGATGGCATTTTTTATGACATTATTTATTTTTATTTTTATTTTTAGAATAGGCTAATTGTAGCCTACATAAATGGATGAATCAAAACAAATATATCTTTTTTAACTGCAGGCAGATATATAGGCCTATATTATTGTACATTACAATATTTGGATCGTCCCTTATTTTATTTAAATAATAAATACTAATTTTCTTCAAGAATAAACATTATAAATAAATAATAAAAGAAAGAACCTCTATTAGCCCTTATTTGTAGGTTGTAGGAGATATGCGAGCGATTCATAGATTTAAAAAAGAAAAAAGTGGGGTGCTTGGTTTCAGAAAACGAATACACCTCGTAAAAAATGCTAAGATGAAAAAGTCATGCTAACTTATTAATTCATAGAAATAATTTAAGCAATTAAAACCTTTTTTATACTAGATTCAACTTGAATTTCAATACTATTAAACTGACTTTAAAATCTCAAGGAGTTTATAAGTTGAAACGGTAAAATGTCACAGTGCATGTTAAATAGCCTAAATGAACTTGTATCTTATATAGTATCCAAAGACTTGATTGCATGTTAGCATAAAACTAACAATATAATTGTTTTTTTTTTTTTTTTTTTTTTTAATGAACAATTGTGACAGCAACCTTTATATCAAACATTTTGAAATGGTCCACAGCTGAGCAACGCAAGAGGCGGATCTGAAGTTATATTTGTTTTGTTCACGAAGTGAATGTGATGCACAAAGTCATTTTTAGATGCAATGGAAAAAAAAAAGCTGGATAAAAACATACACAAAAACACGCTAAAAAATAAATTACATTTGTGAGAGTTGCATTGTATTACTTTCAGAAATAATAACGGCAGGCCTAATAATGCTATATGCTAATGTACCAACAGGACATTTTTAGTTCCCTTCACTTTACAACAAATCCTTTAAATGTAAAAAAAATATCAGAACAGAACAAGAATTACAAATATATAATTCTAATGGATAAATATAATTGCAGCAGGCTATATAATAATATAGGCTTATAAACAACAACAAAAATAATGATTAAAATAATTTAAAGCGATACATATGGTTGGCTTATCTCTCTCATTCGGGACAAATCCAAACATGTTGCCCATTTGAAGCTAAACTCTTATTTATTAGGTAAAATAGGCTTTGGATTTCACACGTGTTTCAGTATAGACGAAAAAAAAAAATCATAATTAGCAAAAATATGCCAAAGTGGCCCGCTGCTCGCGCCGCATGGCTCGGTGAATGACTGCTGTTTGACCGACCGCGTGAGGCACCAGCGCGATCAAAGTCACAATTCACAATTATTGGTCACACAGTAAAGGCATAATTCAAAAATGCAAAGTGTTAGCAGTTTTAAAAATCAAGAATTATAACAGAGTTAATAAGAATTATTTGTAAATGCTGGACCGTTCTCATTTCGCTCTGCAAATGGAACCTGAAGATTATTATTATTTTTTTTTTTTTAACCAAGACTGAACCGAAATGAAAAATTTTAATCCATATTTATATATATATATATATATATATATATATATATATATATATATATATATATATATATATATAGCCTAATGACTGTTTAAAAACAATAGCATGCATAAGAGCCTTTGTGTAACGGCCTTTCTTTAAAATTTTTGATGAGTAGACTGTAGCCTAAGACTATCCTATTTTTTTAATGGCTTTTAAGGATGTTATAATGTATATTATAATCTTATTGTTGTTTAACGTCTTCCTTTCATTTTACAATTAAATTCAGTTCGCAATCCGTCCCTTTGCGCCACCTGGTGGTAGTTTCACAAATGATTTTAACACGCGACTGATTTGCAGTTAACGCCGCGGCCCTGCGGTGGCAGTACGCGCGGCGGTATTACCCATTTTGGATGTCTACCTACTGTATGTCCCAAAATCCTTCAAACTGGCTGTTATTTAGCCTCTCATCAAAAAACCACAACTTGATCCCAAAGAACTAGTTAATTATAGACCGATTTCGAATATCCCTTTTCTTTCCAAGATACTAGAAAAGGTAGTATCCTCACAATTATATTCCTTCTTAGAGAAAAATGGCATCTGTGAGGATTTACAGTCAGGATTTAGACTGTATCATAGTACTGAGACTGCTCTCCTTAGAGTTACAAATGACCTGCTCTTATCATCTGATCGTGGTTGTATCTCTCTATTAGTGCTATTGGATCTTAGTGCTGCGTTCGACACTATTGACCACACCATTCTTTTGCATAGACTAGAACACTTTGTTGGCATTAATGGAAGTGCATTAGCATGGTTTTAAATCGTACTTATATGACCGCCATCAATTCGTAGCAGTGAATGAAGAGGTATCATATCGATCACAAGTGCAGTATGGAGTACCGCAAGGCTCAGTACTAGGGCCGTTACTCTTCACGCTTTACATGTTACCCTTGGGAGATATCATCAGGAAACACGGTGTTAGCTTTCACTGTTATGCTAATGATACTCAGCTCTATATTTCTTCGTGGCCCGTCGAAACATACCAATTTGAAAAACTAACGGAATGCATAGTCGATATAAAAAACTGGATGACAAGTAATTTCTTACTGCTAGAATTCTGAAAAAAAACAGAGGTGTTAATTATAGGGCCTAAAAGCTCTGCATGTAATGACCTAGAACGCTCTCTAAGCTTTGATGGCTGCTCTGTCAATTCTTCGTCATCAGTTAGGAACCTAGGTGTGCTATTTGATAGCAACCTTTCCTTAGAAAGCCACGTTTCTAGCATTTGTAAAACTGCATTTTTCCATCTCAAAAATATATCTAAATTACGGCCTATGCTCTCAATGTCAAATGCAGAAATGTTAATCCATGCGTTTATGACCTCAAGGTTAGACTATTGTAATGCTCTATTGGGTGGTTGTTCTGCACGCTTAGTAAACAAACTCCAGTTAGTCCAAAATGCAGCAGCCAGAGTTCTTACTAGAACCAGGAAGTATGATCATATTAGCCCGGTCCTGTCAACACTGCACTGGCTCCCTATCAAACATTGTATAGATTTTAAAATCTTGCTTATTACTTATAAAGCCCTGAATGGTTTAGCACCTCAGTATTTGAACGAGCTCTTGTTACATTATAGTCCTCCACGTCCGCTCCGTTCTCAAAACTCTGGCATTCTTGCAGTTTAAATCTAGATTAAAGACCCATCTCTTTAACCTGGCTTACACATAACATACTAATACACTTCTAATATGCAAATCCATTAAAGGATTTTTAGGCTGCATTAATTAGGTAAACCGGAACCGGGAACACTTCCCATAACACCCGATGTACTTGCTACATTGTTAGAAGAATGGCATCTACGCTCATATTAGTCTGTTTCTCTCCTTATTCCGAGGTCACCGTAGCCACCAGATCCAGTCTGCATCCAAGTCAGAGGGTCACTGCAGTCACCCGGATCCAGTATGTATCCAGACCAGATGGTGGATCAGAACCTAGAAAGGACCTCTACAGCCCTGAAAGACAGCGGAGACCAGGACTAGAGCCCCAGAGACAGATCCCCTTTAAAGACCTTGTCTCAGACGACCACCGGGACAAGACCACAGGAAACAGATGATTCTTCTGCACAATCTTACTTTGCTGCAGCCTGGAATTGAAACTGCTGGTTTCGTCCGGTCAGAGGAGAACTGCCCCCCCCAACTGAGCCTGGTTTTCTCCCAAGGTTTTTTCTCCATTCTGTCACCGATGGAATTTTGGTTCCTTGCCGCTGTCGTCTCTGGCTTGCTTACCTGGGGACACTTCATTTACAGCGATATCGTTGACTTGATTGCAAATTATTGCACAGATACTATTTAAACCAGCGGTTCTCAATTCCAGTCCTCGCGACCCACTGCTCTGCACATTTTTTATGTCTCTCTTTATTAACACACCTGATTCAGATAATCAGCTCGTTAGAAGTGAGCTCCGTGCATGAACTGTGTTCCCATTGACATGGTCCCTACACAGTGTTCATTGCTACCTGCCCCCTGAGCAGGGGTAATCTGTTGAAGTTTACTTCACTTCGGAATATTCATTCACGGATTTGCGCTGCGCAACGTCTTCACACACGGACAAGTGTGAAAACATATACCTCGGTAAATAAATACAATATAAATTCACGTCTCACACACTTTAATGCACTATGAATGGAACATATACGTTCGCTACGAACTGGAATCATGGCGGAATATCCTGCGATGCCCACTTCGCAGGGCACTTACGTTTGAATAGAACAAACGTCTGAAGTGATAAGAGAGACACACAAACATGTGCAGAGCAGTGGGTCGCGAGGACTGGAATTGAGAACCGCTGATTTAAACTGAACTGAGCTGCATGATGACATCACTGAATTCAGTGATGAACTGCCTTTAACTGTCATTTTGCATTATTGACACTGTTTTCCTAATTAATGTTGTTCAGTTGCTTTGACGCAATCTTTTTTGTTTAAAGCGCTATATAAATAAAGATGACTTGACTTGACAACAAATGAATAGAGATTTTTTTTTCTTATATCAATATTCCTATTAAATACTATTATGAAAATCTTGCTAATTATTACACTCATTATTTCACTTATTTGTTCATTCTATTTTGCACCAAAAACACATTAATATGCAAATTAGAAAAAAGTTTATAGATTTTTTAAAGGTTTATATGTTTTTTAAAAATATCTTTCATAACATAGTTAAGAATCTTTATACAGGGCTTGAACTGAGGGGGTATGCGGGGGATGGAATCCCACTGGTAGAAAAAAATGACAAAAAGCATCCCCTCAGTAAAACCACCACTCCCCAACCATACCCTTCAGATTAATAATGTGTATTAACTTTAAGATATATTTTTTTTAACTTAAGATATTTCACGAGTAATGGTGATTGGCCAAACAGAACCCAGTTCTGTAACTAGTTGTGCACAAGCATAAGCAAGTTTTCATCATTTTTCGCGCAAAATGGTTCTAGAACAACTTTTGAATTTCTTTAAAAAGAAGACAACAGAAAAGGTAGGATTTTTCCTTCATTAAAATTTAAAGATTCCCCTGACAATGTTATTGTGCTGTAAGTCTAACTGTGAGGGACTGAGAGACGATAGGAGAGCTGACATTATCGAGTCATCGACCTTGCAAAAACCAAACAAAAACCGTCTTGAATATCCAAAAACATTCACTGCGCAATGAAGCCTGTTAGAATACAGGTAAAATAACCTTATAATTCAAGCAATTAAAGAAACAATACCCATGTATGAGTTTTTATGTTTTTAAAATTCATTCCACAAGCAATGTACTTTTCTGAATATCAGTACATGCGTGAGCACAAATGTGCTATTAATTTTATACAACAGTGCATAGCAAAACAGTGTTTCGTTCTTTGATTTAATCAGTTTTTTAATTAATCGAGTGAGCCAGTGATTCAACTCTCCGTCCATTCAGATGGACACTTTCCCTGTGTCCCAATGTGGATTATCAACTAGGACTACCCACCTTATCTGCCTAAATAGTATTGAAAATGACTTATAGCACATAGAATTTAGGATGGAATAGTTTGCACATCGGGACGCAGCACACAGGCTTGTTTAATTTCTAATTGAATCAGCTGATTTGAACGAATTGTTTGATTTGACTGATTCAATAAATCATTTATCAAAACAGGGACTTGCTGCCACCTACTGGTGGTTTTATTGTCATCATTATTTATCCATGGCAGGCCTAAACCAGGCAAGGTTTCGGCACAAAAACACATTTAGTAAAATATTGTTCCATTATCAATATTGACCAAAATTTCACAATTTTAAGCTCAAGAAGGAAAAATTTGAAAAATTGTGTAATCATTACGTAAATTTAGCTACAGGACCACAACACTCCCACCCCCAAAGGATTTTTTTTTTTTTTTTTTTAACAGGACTTTTTAAAGTCCCAAAGTCCTCTAGGACAAGACATAATAAAATATCATTTTTCAAAAATCATATTTTTCAATTTTTTTTCTTATGCTCTAAACAATGTAATGACATGACAAAATACTCAAATCACAAAACAGTTTGAAGTCATGAGAAGTTAATGCTCAGTTAAAGGGGTCATATAATAAGATTAAAATTTTTCCTTTCTCTTTGGAGTGTTACAAGTTCTTGGTGCATAAAGAAGATCTGTAAAGTTGCAAAGACTAAAGTTTCAAATCCAAAGAGATATTCTTTATCAAAGTTGAGAGTCAACCACACCCCCCTAAAACGGCTCATTCTAACAACCCCCCTTGTTTACGTAATGATGTGGGAATATTTACATAACACCGCCCAAATGTTCACGCAAAGAAAGAAGGCGTAACTTTAATTCTCGCTGATACTGCCGCCATGTTGTGGAGATGCTGTGTATTTCGTTGTGAAATCGGAACTAATTTGTTTGGCCTTCCAAAAGAGGATGATATCCGCCTGGTCATGCCTAGAGCTGATCCGTGCTGGCTGCTGAGGAAAGGCATCAACTTGGCGTTGAGGATTACCAGATCGGCTTTCACCGTGGACGAAGCGGAGTCCCGTCCACCGCCACTCACTCAAGCCGGCCGTGTGTGACGCTGTGAAAGTGAAACTACTTAGTTTGGCCTTCCAAAAGAGGACAAAACTAGAAATAAGTGGTTAAACTGAATTTACAACACTATTCCACAATAGTTCAAACCAAATATTCAGATGTGTGCAACACATTTATGAAGGACTGTTTCCTGATGCTGTGAGAGAAGACTACAATGCCGGCTGTTCTAAATCACAGCCTGTAAGTATGTTTACATATTTAAATAATTTGCCACTCATGATTCAAACGCAGGTTTTAAGCAGTGTAGAGTTTGTTGTTCTCAGATCACAAATGCAGACATGGTTTTATGTTTATGCGGCGGGTTATGCAACCCAACGTGTAAAAAGACAGTATAAGTCATTATAATCTGTAATTATATCCCCACTGGATGCAAAAAATGCCTTGTTTGTAATGGGTTTTAATGTTTTTGTCATGGCACTCCGGGACACACGGCATCACAGTATGACCCTTAAACCACAAAAAACACATTTAATTACACAAATACACAAAATAATGTTTTTTTTTGGCAACATCATATGACCCTTTTAATGATCACTACTGTATTTGGGTGTTAAAAGAATCCACATACTATGTGCTGTGATTGGCCAATGTTGGGGTCTGTCCATTTACCTGCAGGCTACAATAACGAAGATATGAACATGCTTGATAACTCATATCATATCATATTTGAAGAAAAACATTAGTTCTCACATTAATTGATATAATGTTCTAGGTAATGTAGGTTTTTGAATATTCCTTTAATAATTCAAGTAGTCTTACATTCATGAAATAATGCTTTTTTGAATCATGTACCACAAGCATATCTTTATCCACAATGGACATTAAAGACCTTGAAAACATCATGATCATGCATTATAAATTATAAATCATGATGATGTATTCACCTTTCTTAATTTCTTAATTAAGGTGTTGTTCTTCCACAAGGTCATGAGTGAAAGACTTTGAACTCATGTTAGTTCCTGATAATTCATGAGATATTAATGCATGAAGTAATGCATAATTCACACACATTAATTTATGCATGAATTCATGGTAATTCATGTATCCTTACCATAAAGTGTTACCAGTGCATGTTTTTACAGTCCATGTGAGAGTGATTTGCCTACTTCAAAACAAATGTCCAGTAAGTACGCAAAAAAATTAAATATAAAATTACTGTAGGTGATGTCATATTTTGTAAACATCCAGATTTGTATTGATTGCCAAAGTTTTAAAGGGGTGTAATTATGATTTTTCACTTTTTTAACTTTAGTTAGTCTGTAATGTTGCTGTTTGAGCATAAAAAAAAGATCTGCAAAGTTACAAAGTTCAAAGTCCAATTCAAAAGGGGATATTTTATTTAACAGAAATCACTTTTCAGAAACTACAACGAACGACCCATTTGGACTACAATGCATATTTTCCGGGATTTGTGATATCATAAAGATTGACGAATGGGATGAGACCTGGTTGAGTTGCATTAGAGAAGGCCAACGAGTGTTATCACTATGTCGGAGACGTGCTAGCTTTCCCAAGACAGATGAGCTTAGAGTGGTTACGATCATCCGGGTTTATTTTTGATTTTGACGCAATATTTGCACTGAAGCTCACCGCAGGCAGCTATGTGCCCGACCAGGCACCGAGTGCTGTCAATCACAACACACACCGGCCCGGTTAACCAATCACAATACAGACTGGCGCAGCTAACCAATCACAGTGCATTTAGTATTTCAGAAGGCGGGTCTTCATTTGATGCAGGAACTATTCCAGCCGTTCATGCCAGACTGGGGAGAGAGGTGTTGTAATAATGTAAAATATGTGAAAAACATGTTTTTCGAACAACCTAGTAAGACAGCCTGTTCTAATACACCCCCAAAACAAAATCAAGACTTTGTAAAAGAGCATAATAGGACCCCTTTAAAGCTATTTTTTCTGTGATAAGACTGTGCTCACTAAACACCTCGATCTTATGAGAAAATGCAACTATTTTACAAGGTGGTGGTTTAGTATTCATTTGTATGCTGTGATTTATATGAAAACATTAAATTTTTAGGGGAAAAAAGCATGAACCTTCACCCTCTAAACCTAACTGTCAATGAAGTATAGGCAGAAAACATATAAATGTGTTTGCACAAATTCATATGAACTAGCAACTAATTCACCAACATGTAATTTTTTTTTACAAATTGCCTTTATAATTTAGATTTTTATGCATTTGGCAGATGCTTCTATCTAAAACGACTTGTATTGCATTCAAGGTACACATTTTTATTTCAGATTTCAGTTATTGCTTTTCGAATGACCTTGGGGTTGCTAACGACATGCTGTACTGTTTGAGATACAGGAAGGAAGATTGTTTTGCTCTTCTGTCATTCATGCTACTCACGTGACAGTGGAATCTCCGAGATGTGGCACAGGCGCAGCGCAGAGCATATGGCATTTGGAGAGAGGTGGGACAACAGCAGATCAACCAGCTGCTTTCCGAACATTTCTATGAAGTTTTTACATGTTTCCTTATATGATGAAGGAAAATAGTCACAAAATTCGTCCAGAAGGTTCACTATAGCCTCCTACAAGTCAGACAAGCAAAATGGAAAATAACCCAGGAACAGTTTATATTCAGGTATTTTGCTGATAATTAAATGATCACTTCTTAAAATGTGAACTAGATTTCTAACAGAAGAGTTCTTACTTTATTTATCTCATCAGGCAACATGCTTTGTAACATGTTTATGAGGAAAATGCATAAGTCACAGTTGGGATTGAGTTGAACCTAAGAAAAAGAGAAGTAGCAGAACTTGAGAGTCTTGGCAATCATATTCAATTTTGGGTTTATACACTAAATAAACATCAGAACAGAGCTCTAACTAATGTGTTTTTATGACTAGTAGCATGGTCTCAAACAATTAATCTTGTTTCCTAGTGAAATAGATTGAGTATTTACCAGTCCATTATTAAATAAATTAGTCAAATGACCAACCAGATGAGAGTTGCTATAGTAAATATTGTTTTATTTGAGTGTATAGTATGTATGCAGATAAACTTGGATAAACATATATTAGTTGTTAAAATGATTTTTTTTTTTTTTTTTTTGCAGTGATATTGAGGTATAATGACATGTGCTTGGGTTTGTTTTCAGTTACAGCATTTTGGTAAAGTGGCAAACTTATTTATGACAATAAGTTATTCATAATTTATTGATTCTCCCTAATTCTTGTATACAGTGCCGTGAAAAATGTTTTTGTCCCTTCCTTTTTTTTGTGCATATTTTTCACACTTAAAATAATCAGATCTGCAGACCTACCTAGCCCTATGTAAAAAATTAATTTCCCCCTCCTGTTAAATCATAAAAGAACTGTTATTAACCACATTATTTTTGAAAGCTGAGTTTAATTACACTAGCCAAACTCAAGCCTAATTACTACCAGACATGTTGAATCAAGAAATCCCTTAAACATAACCTGTCTGACAAAGTGAAGCATGATTAAAGAGAAACACATATTGCTGTGATCTAAAGAAATTCAAGAACACACAAGAAACAAAAAAGTTGACATGTATCAGTCTGGAAAGGGTTATAAAGCCATTTCTAATGCTTTGGGACTCCAGCGAACCACAGAAAACTTAGAAAAGTGTCAATCAAAATTTTAACTCAAAATCTTTGCCCAGACTCATCAGCACTTATTACCAGTTCACAGCTGCATCATATTAGTAGGACTATAAGAATAGCACACACACACACACACAGTCATTGTGGATTACGCTTTTGCCTTGTTTTCTGTTATTTTTGACTCTGCCTGTTTGACCACGCTTTTTTAAATAAAGCCTGCCATTGGATCCACACTTTGTCATCAGACTCCCTTTGTTACAACATATATATATATATATATATATATATATATTAGTGGTGGGCCGTTTTCGGCGTTAACGTGCTGCATTAACGTGAGACTCTTACCGGGCGATAAAAAAAATATCGCCGTTAATCTATTCTCAAAGTTGGGTTGGGAGCTGGGTCTATACTACGCAAGCTATGATGACTTTCACCGTGATAGTTTAGCGTGGATGTATACCTAGCCGAATTGCACTGTAGGGGGCGAGAACGAGTCTTCGAACCTGTGTGTATGCCTACTGTGAAATTACAACCTCAAACGTGACGTGCTAACATGGATGCAGCCATGAAGCCGCCGGGTTTCAGGGATTTTTTTTTAAAGAAGCTTCCCAATGGAAACCTCGACCCCTGATTTCCACTGCACACGTCTGCGGCGCGTTACGGCTCCGACGCGGCTACCGGAGCTGATCGCGGCCACTCTAGTCAAAGCTTGTGTTTACACCAGTCGCGCCGTGGCACTTTTCAAAAGCATCCCAGAAGCTGCTCTCCGCCCTGCTTCTTAAAGATAGGGGCCTAGTCTATTTTTGACGCATCCCGTGTCCAAACCACATAGTAAATACAAAATTGAAGTCAACAAATCATGTACATTTCAAAATAAACACCCTGTGCAGACTCCCAATCGTATTTCACATTACTATATTCTTGCTAGGAGGCCAGAAATAGATGACGAGAGGTGCATCCTCATAGTTGAAAAACCCCACAATATAATATGACACCAAAGATCCTTTTTACAAAAGGTGTTGTGGAGTTTAATTGCAGGAGTTGTAGGAGTGGAATAAACAGAATTAAACAGAAAAAAACATTAATATTCAGCCAACCATATTAGAACACACAAAAATCAAGAAAAACAATGTTGGACCATAGACTGTAGTGTTGGACAGGCAAATCACGTGGTCTCGCGAATCCTACCGCTGCGCTTCTGATCCGCCTCTCGCGTGGAGGATGCAACAAAACCTCATCGGAGCCGTAACGCACCGCTGACACATGCATGGAAATCGGGGGTGAGTGCAACCGAGGCAAGCCCGTCAGCACAGCTCTATCAGTACTAACAAGTACATCTTATTGAACATAATTTATTTTCATCATCAATTATCATAGTAGAACAGCTTTCTCAAGCAGTTTGTGATGCATTTTGGAAACAGGAGATGAGCCCCTGGTCTAATCCGCCACCTGGCTTAAGAAATTGGCTTACTTTTAGTCTATATTTGGGTAGCACACATATTCTGAATGGCTTCGGCAGAATTCAAATGAGCCATTTTAATCTAGATTAATCTAGATTAATTCCAAGATTACAGTGAGATTAATCTAGATTAAAAAAATTAATCTATGCCCACCACTAATATATATATATATATATATATATATATATATATATACAGGGTGCGATTTGTGAAAAAAAACAGAGGGGGGGATGCTTTTGAAAATGTTTATGAAATGTTTTCAATACGACGGAAATTGTATTTAGTGTGATCTCAGTTTAATAAAAATATAGTAAGCCTACGGTAGGCATATTAATTGTAATGATTTAATGTCCACGGTTATTCAAACAACAAATTACATAGAGAAAGCGAGCAAAGAACACAACGGAGCTTTTTGAAACTCCGAATCAGTTAAACCACTGCGTCGCAAATTGATTCACTGTTTCGAACCACTCCAATCGGATCGCGTATCGCGAATCATTTGATTCAGATCGGACGTCAGAGCGTGTATCGCGAATAATTTGATTCAGATCGGACGTCAGAGCGTGTATCGCGAATCATTTGATTCAGGTCGGGACTTCAAAGCGTGTATTGCGAATCATTTGATTCAGAGCGGGACGTCAGAGCGGGTTTGCATGATGTTTTTATCCCCACCGGGGATAAAAGTTATTCAGCAGAGGCAGGGATGCATAGACCAGACGGGGGGAAATCCCCCCCATCCCCCCCGGCTAATCGCACCCTGTATATAAAAAAAAAAAAAAAAAAAATAAAAAAAAAAAAAAAAAAAAAAAAAAAAAAAAATAATAAACTTTATTTCCAGACCCAGAGGGATCCATAGTACAATACAAAAACACATACATAGGGAAAAAAATAAAATAAAAAATACACAAGAAGTAAAAATAGACCCTCCACAGTGTTCAGTGTCTAACATACAGACATGTACACCAATGGTTCCACAGTCTGGACGAAAATCTTACAGAACTTCGTCTAGGGTTAGCCAACACAGCAATTAGGTCATTTTTTGACTCAGACACCCTACCCATAAATCTAAACATTAAGTTACGCAAGACTGCAGCACAGGTAGGTACCCCAGCACTAACAAACAAATGGCTTGCACTGGAGTCTCTTGGAACTCTTAGCAGCAGCCTCATGCTGTCATTATAAGCCACTGTGAGCTTTCTAATGCTATCTTGCTTATAACGGCACCAAAGATAGGCAGTATACAACGGTGTACAGTATGTTCTAAAAAGTGAAATCTTCACAGGAACAGAGCACATACTAAACTTACGACACAACATGTTCGCTTGCACATACAGCTTACGACGCTGCCTATAAATATCCTTGTCATCAGACAGGTCATTTGCAATAATATGGCCAAGATATGTAATATCTGTGCATACATCAAGTACAGTACCAGATAGATAAAAATCAGGAAAATGAGAATGTTTATCATCTCTACTTCTTATAGTCATAATTTTACTCTTTTTTTGGATTATACTTTATATCAAAATCTACACCATACTGTGTGCATAGTCTCAAAAGCTGTTGTATACCAGCACTATATGGGCTAAAGATGACCAAGTCATCAGCGTACATAAGGTGATTAATTAGTGAGTCACCAACCCTACAACCTGTACCACAAGCATTTAAAATCACAGACAAATCATTCATATACACATTAAAAAGAAAAGGAGACAGAATTCCACCCTGTCGAACCCCATTGGTCACTTTAAAGGGAGCCGTTGTTACCCTCCCCCATTTGACTCTCATTGTCTGATGAGAATACCAATAGACCAAGATTCTAATCAAAAAACCAGGGACCCCACTTTTAATCAATTTTAAAAACAATTTGTGATGATTAACACGGTCAAATGCTTTAGAGGCATCAATGAAGCACAAGAACATTGTGGAATTTTGTTTATTATATCTATCTAAAATTTCCTTTAGTGCAAAAATACATAAATCAGTACCATGCTTTCGTTTAAAACCAAATTGATTATCCATAGACAGGACGTACCTCTCAAGTCTACACCGAACAACTGTCTCCAGCACTTTTGACATAACACTGGCCAAAGCTATTGGCCTATAGTTATCTGAGCTATTCAGCTTCCCCACTTTATCCTTAATAACAGGTACCAGCTCAACAGACAGCATAGAATCAGGTAACTCCCCATGAACAAAAAACCCTGTGTAGCACATAGCCACCAGAGGACACAGTTTCTTAATGGCAAGTTTAAGATGTTCAGCTGTAATATGGTCCGGGCCACATGCCTTATTATCCCTTAGCTTCAATATTGCTTCATGGATTTCAGAAGAAGTAATAACAACATCATCATTATACTCCACATTATCCACCACAAACAGATTACTTTTTACACAGTTTAGTAGTTCACAATAATGTTTCCGCCATAACTGTGAAATTTCATCAGGACCACTCACACCATCTATATTAGACGGAAGAGATATTTTGCAATTATTAATAGTTTTAATTTCTTTCCAGAAATCATTAACATTATTATTTTGCAGCTTCCAAGCCAGTGAATCAGACCTCATAATGTTTTCATTTCTTTTAATATAGCGAAGTGCACATTTAAATCTGGCATTAGTGCTTTTTTTTGTTTCAAACAAGGGGCCATGCCTACTTTTGCCTGACTCAGCCCATTTTTTAAAAACATTACGGGCCTCTACATGAAGCTCTTCTACGTATTCCTTCCACCCTGGCTTAGCAATGCACAAGTTTTTCCTAGGTTTATATAGAGGCCTACTTGAAATACTGAGAGACTCCACAATAGCTTCATACAGAGAACATAAAGCCTTACAGTGTTGCACATTCTTACAATTCATATCCCGACACAATAAGGCATCATTTGGGACCTCAATATTGGCCAACAAAGCATCTGAATGATCAACATACCTATTAAGATCTTGCTTAGAAATTTTTGACCAATTTATTTTCTCTACATCAATGCCATTGTCCACAGGCAACAACACCGGTATAGTGCCCGTGTTCAACACCACGAAAAAAGGTATATGGTCCGTAGTAGCCAGATCATACTCAATCTTCATTATCTCAATGGAGTCATGGGCATCCACTGTACAAAGGCAGTGATCTAGCCAGGAAGTAGAGTGCCAGGCCTCACTGATATAAGTATAACTATCATTTGGCAATAGTACCTTACTAGATAAAAATTAATCCACTGTCTGTACAAAACTGCAATAAATGATTACCAAATGAAGAGTTTTCATCAGTAATGTCAGCATTCATGTCACCTAAAACATATATGCAGGTGGATGAATTATCCTGAATAAAAGACATAATGAATGCCAATCTACTGAGGTACTCATCCTCATTAAATATGCACTCATATGGCATATAAACATTCAAAAATTATTATCTTCCTGTCATTACAACACAGCTCAATACCAATGGCCCAATCAACTCCCAATCTTATAACACTGACCAGCTGATCATATTTTTTATTCCACAACGTAGCAACCCCCCCAGGAATTCTCCCCCGGACAACTTTAGCACTTAAGTCTGTTGTTGATTCACCCGCTCCATGAAAGTTACTATGCAGGGAATTTAATCCATCCAGTTCTTGTTTAGCAAGGAACGTCTCCTGGACACACAAAATGTCACATCTCTCCATCAAATTGTCCACAACGACACGGCGTGATTTATCAGTATCACTGTGGCCAACACGCAGTCCGCGCGTATTATAAGACGCAACACAAATGTTCATGTAGATGAATTAATTACATAGCAGCAACTGCAGACTGACTCCCGTGTGGAGCTACAAGTGTACCATGACAATCCAGTTCACCAGCTCCCGCTCATTGCCCAAGACTTTGGAGCCACGGGCCTCATAATAGCGGCGAACATAAGTCCCGTCGGGCCAGAGTTTTGGATTGTATATATCAGGCAACATTGTTACATTCAGCAGTAATATGAAACGAGCCATACCTGCTATGGACCGTCTCGATCTTCCGACACGTCACTATTCCATTCTCCAGTTTCTCAGATAAATATCCACGTAGCGTGTCGGCATCCAGCGTGGGAGAAAACCTAGTGGCAAACACATTCACCAACTTTGTTTTCACCACTCCAATGTTGCTCTCAGTACCGGTACCAATTATTCCCACATTCCTCTGCCCACGTTTAAGGTGACTTTGCTTGTTGTGGGATTTCCGTGGCACAGTTACTTTAAGGGACCCTGACTTTTTGCGACCAAAACAAACAACAACACTCCACTGTGAGGACTGTATTTGTGATCGTGGCGATGTTACTGCTACATCCAGGAGCTCCTGCTGTTGAGCGGAACCCTCCAGTCCCTTCACCCCCCCACATGAGCTACTGGCGATCTCAGTATCCAGACCCAGGTGACAAGACGTTGTTAACTCCTCCTGTCGATCAGGGCCTGCACGCCCCGACATCCCTTCACATACGGTGCCATTAGCCCCTATATCATAACCCGATGTGCAGTGCGTTTCCACCGCTGTCACTCGGCGATCCATGGTCGCAACAATTGTCCCCAAGTTTTCACCCACTTCTGCCTGTATTTGCAATGCCCTCCTCAGGCCAGAAACTTCTTGGTTCAGCTGCTCCATTCGGCTAAGCAACGCCGAGGCATCCATATGGCCAAATCCCACAGGTGGCAGTTCATCCAAATAATGTGAAACAAACCGCGGAATATTCTCACCACACTCATTTAAAACCTTCAAACAGGCCTTGATATTATTCACGTCCTTCTGTGGACCTTTGTGTCCGATACAACGTAGCGTGGTATCCGGGCATACATCAAACAAAAGCCGCTTGGACTCCTCTATCCACTCAGATGAAAAGTTATTAGTTGCTAGCAAAACAATCTCATCATGGCTTAACGTCTTCATTTTAACCACGATAAAATTTAACAGTTCATCTTCCACTATCACCTTCCCATTGTCCGTTTTATAAATTGCAGGTTTTGTACGGGGACAAGCCGAGCCTCCACCAGCGGCGGCTGCTCAGATATATATATATATATATATATATGTATGAAGGGGACATGAATATATACATAAAAATAGTTTGGTTCAAAAAAAGCTATAAATCCTTTTTGATTAATTTGAGTAAAAATGTGTTTTCTTTACCAAGAAAGTAGCAAGATGAAAACCACTATTTTCTGTTTCAAACTCTGACATAGCATCTTTAGGTTATAATAACATTAAAAGTTCAAATCCAGATTTAGATTTTCAGAGATTTATTATAAAATTTTATAATTTTTTCAGGGGTCCCTGACTATGGATTTTCATAGACTAATCAGAATTTTCAAATCTTACCGACAGTCGACTGATATTTGAATCATATGTTTGGGGGCTGGGGGCAAAATACATTACCAAGAGTCAAGTCAAATTTTCAACAGTCATAATTACTGACATTAACAAACAGGGAAAATGTGTAACTTCGCAGATAGAAAAATTATTTTTTATGTTTTGATTAAAAGATGGTTAACATTAAACATCAGCAAAACCTTAAGTATTCACAACTTTTTTTACAATAGTGCTCTCATTATAACATTATGTATATGACAGTAGTTATGTTCTGCATTTTTGTTTTGAGCTGCACGCGCTGAAGATGACCAGTAGACTGAAGCATTTGATAGCAGGTTTTTAAATCAATGGGATTTAACTCATCATTTATCTCATATAGAATACACTTCGTTATTTATACAACATAACATTAATATTTCGACTTACAGGCTATCTGCACAAAATGCCCTGAATGCACATGAACATGTCTGCGGGGCTCTGAATGAACTCCTTTTATGGACATGTTCTTCATGCAACAACGTGAAGAAAAAAGGCAACTAAACTCAAAAAATTCACAGTGTTTTATTATGATAGTGTTCTTATTATTATGTTATGTATATGACAGTCCCAGTCATAGTTATTAATGTTCTGCATTGTTTTTTGTATTGCTCGTGCTTGCATGCTTAAGAGATGATCACACACAAAGAAGTGCTATACTGCAGTGAAACTAACCAAATGCATCTTATACAAGATAAATGATATACAGGTGCATCTCAATAAATTAGAATGTCGTGGAAAAGTTAATTTATTTCAGCAATTTAACTCAAATAAATTCAATGCACACAGACTGAAGTAGTTTAATTCTTTTTGGCTCATATTTAACAAAAACCCACCAATTCACTATCTCAACAAATTAGAATATGGTGACATGCCAATCAGCTAATGAACTCAAAATACCTGCAAAGGTTTCCTGAGCCTTCATTGACACCCTTCACAAGAAGGGTAAGCCACAAACATTCATTGCCAAAGAAGCTGGCTGTTCACAGAGTGCTGTATCTATGCATGTTAACAGAAAGTTGAGTGGAAGGAAAAAGTGTGGAAGAAAAAGATGCACAACCAACCGAGAGAACCGCAGCCTTATGAGGATCACCAAGCAAAACCGATTCAAGAATTTGAGTAAACTTTACAAGGAATGGACTGAGGCTGGGGTCAAGGCATCAAGAGCCACCACACACAGACGTGTCAAGGAATTTGGCTACAGTTGTCGTATTCCTCTTGTTATGCCACTCCTGAACCACAGACAATGTCAGAGGCATCTTACCTGGGCTAATGAGAAAAAGAACCGGACTGTTGCCCAGTGGTCCAAAGTCCTCTTTTCAGATGAGAGCAAGTTTTGTATTTCATTTGGAAACCAAGGTCATAGAGTCTGGAGGAAGGGTGGAGAAGCTCATAGCCCAAGTTGCTTGAAGTCCAGTGTTAAGTTTCCACAGTCTGTGATGATTTGGGGTGCAATGTCATCTGCCGGTGTTGGTCCATTGTGCTTTTTGAAAACCAAAGTCACTGCACCCGTTTACCAAGAAATTTTGGAGCACTTCATGCTTCCTTCTGCTGACCAGCTTTTTGAAGATGCTGATTTAATTTTCCACACTGGCCCACACTGCCAAAAGCACCAAAAGTTGTTTAAATGACCATGGTGTTGGTGTGCTTGACTGGCCAGCAAACTCACCAGACCTGAACCCTATAGAGACTCTATGGGCTATTGTCGAGAGGAAAATGAGAAACAAGAGACCAAAAAAATGCAGATGAGCTAAAGGCCACTCTCAAAGAAATCTGGGCTTCCATACCACCTCAGCAGTGCCACAAACTGATCACCTCCATCCCACGCCGAATTGAGGCAGTAATTAAAGCAAAAGGAGCCCCTACCAAGTATTGAGTAGATTTTTTTTTTTATGAAGTATTCTAATTTGTTGAGATAGTGAATTGGTGGGTTTTTGTTAAATGTTAGCCAAAATCATCACAATTAAAAGAACCAAAGACTTAAACTACTTCAGTCTGTGTGCACTGAATTTATTTAATACACAAGTTTCACAATTTGAGTTGAATTACTGAAATAAATGAACTTTTCCACGACATTCTAATTTATTGAGATGCACCTGTAGATACAATATATATGAGCCAGCTGAAATGTGATCAAAAAATCCAGTCTTTCACTTTCAAATTGCCTGTGTCAATTTGAGTCTTGTTAAAGTTTTAAATCCTCTGGCGGTCATGGGTTTTGGAAAGTGAAACTTAAATCTATAGGGGTGGTTGTATTTATTCATACACAAAAAAATATATATAAAAACTCTCTCTCTCACATACTCATATACAAAACAATATCAAAATACTCTATATATACTTAATTAATAGAAAGAAAATCAGTTGTTCTATGTCAAATCAGACACTGAGCACCCCCATATAGCAAAAATCGCATGATCATGACAACTGCAAATATTCAACTGTGAGATTGGTATTGAATCAGGCTCCTCCTATCAAATCTTTGACTATTTGGGGTCAACCCTAATTTCAGGGTTTCCGCAGGGTCTTAAAATGTTCTTAATTTAGTTGTATCAAATTTAAGGCTTTAAAAATTTTAAAATGTACAAGAAAGTCTTAGTTATGATTTCAAGAGGTCTTAAATTTGGGTACGGAAAGACCAGAATGCTGATGTGGCTGAATGTGACGATTAAACTTCAAAAGGATACAATTTCATTAAATAAACATGAGCGCTGCATGTTCAAAGTCTGCGTTACCAGGGAAACGACCCATGTTTTTACACTGCAAACACGCAGAGCTTTAAACGTGAACTGGTGGATCGATAAGTAGACAATGCATTATAAAAATCTAAACAGTAGGGTGTGCGACATATATAGTCTGTGATAATATCATAATTGTTGTTTTAACGTTGCGCTATTAGACATCATCGAGTATATCATGAAAAGCAAACAAAACACATCTACAGAGTGCACACATACAACTAGTGTGCACATTTAGAGTGAGTCCTTTCACTGCGTGATTTAGTCCATTAAAATGCATTCAGAATTATCACATAATTCAAAATATGGGGACAGAAAATTTATATATTTAATTTCATATCATTAATATCACACGAAGAGTGCTGTTTTTTTTTTCTTCAACAGTCAGCATGATTACAAATGTGATATTGATTTTGTACAACAGTTTAATAAACAAAAAGTTAATATTAAGAGACTGACGTTTTAGACACCATATTTCCTGCTTTTGCTTTATTTCTCCACCAAAAATAATTTCAAACACAGCCACAGCACTATTTCACATCTCTGAGCAACATGACTGTGATTCATTCCTGAATTAATCAACCATTTAAATGGTTTGGTTCAACCGCAGTGACTCACTTATTAACAGTGACTTGTTGCCACCTACTGGTTGTTGTAATTTCACATTTAAAATATCTTTTAATTTTTTAAATAATTTCAAACATCAGTTTATAATATTTTAATGTTTAAAATATCAAAACATTATGCATTTGTAACTGCAGGTTAAGTATTCCATATCCCCTCAGGATACATTAAACCCCTACATTAAACAGTGTGTAAATACATCTAAATTACACTTCTATTGCAGCTTCTGTGTTTCGTCTGCATTGCAAAGATAAATGTTGCTGATACTGATTTTGTTTGTTTGGTAACAGCTTAAATGCAAGAATTTGACTCAAAAAATTCACACTTTTAGAAAAAAAAAATGTCTTAAAGGTCAAAATTCCCAGTATACTTGATGGAAAATATTAATTTCCATCACTACTGTGAACTGACCACACAGAATATGAAGAATATCAAAAAGTTCAGGAGTCAGCTGTTCACAGTAGTCCTTAAGATATCAGCACAATAACACACTCAGCAAAATATTGTCTAATAATCGTTATTGATATTATCACAGAAAATATTGAAATTTTTTTGTCAATATTGCAAACCCATAATTTGTTATTTAATTATATAATAATTTATTGATAATAATTGTTTATATTAATATAATAATTAATACTTTCAACTCATCCATTTTCTTAAAAGTTGTCTAAAGGCTGAAATATAAAGTTTATCATTTTATAAAACTTCTTGTTTTTGTGAAAATTTGTATCTGAACTGTAAATTATGCTTTTTACAGTCATTTTACTGTTTATTATGATATTATAGACATTGCCCTACCCCACTCATATGATAAATATAAATTTTATTTATGCACGTCTTAAAACGGTCTTAAGTCTTAAATTTGAGCTTAACAATCCTGCAGGAACCATGAATATATGTATGTATATATATATATATATATATATGTATATGTAGTTGCAAAACAAATGGTCTGTTGTAATGAGTACTTCAAATCTAAGCCTTTTAAAGTCAGACTCAGGTGTAAACTTTGACCTATCTAACACATACCTTTTGACTAGTTCCTCTGGAGGGTTTTGCGTCGAGCATACCACGATCATTCAGGCCAGCGGTGAGCTCTGATGGTGCTTTTCTCTCAGACTGGCTGCCACACAGTCCCAACACTGAGCATATGTCAACATTTTGATTCTGTGTTTAGGGACAAAGCATCTGTTTTTTAGTGTACATATTCTATTATTTATGTAAAAATATATTACTCATTTTTAGATTTTTTTTGGTGTTTAGATTTAAGAAATTAAGTCAAAGTCAAACTGGAATTATAAATCTCTATTATAGTAGGTTTTGATAGCACTGTATATTCTGCAAATGTTTAATATAAAGAATAACACCCTAAAATTGTTCTGGCTACTAGAATCACCCACTATCATTATGTTAAACCGAGAATTACTCACTGCAAATGCACTGAAATTCCTGATGATCAAATGTAGGTATGTCTTCGCTCTATCCATACACAAAGGGATGACGCGGTGTTCATTACAAAACTTGTCCAGAGCTTTTTCAGTGAGATGCTGCGAAGAGGGAACAATTCAAGATTTTTGTTCAAACAACTTAATTCTGGGCGGTATGAACAAAAAATTATATCTAAATTATACCGGTTTCACAGTATATGTCCACGGTATTTTTTTTTTCATGCATGACTGGGTGTTAACCACATTTTCTACTGATTGAGTGAAGAAATACTGCAGTAGATTGACTTAGAATCCCCTATTTTACTGTCATGATGAGTGAATATTCCACACTAAAAATTCCAAACTAAATAGTGACCCATTAATACATAACCAGGAGTCACTCTCGTTTATAATCAAGACATTTGATGAACGTTGTTTAAACGACATACACTGGTATTGCGGTATTTGAAAAATTTACATCATAGGAAAAATAAACACTGGTATTTGGTGTGAACATTATACCGCCCAGCACTAGAACAACTCCAAATCATTTATAACAATAGTCTGAACAAAAACAAACATGTATTTCATATTTCAGTTGAAGTATTAATTCAAGGCAGTAGCAGAAATTACCTCACATAGCTAAGCTGCCATAAGAAAGTGAAACTAGCTTTTTTGTTGGAAAATAATTTAACTGCAAATTTCACTTCTCTAAAACAGATAAAAGATATGAACTACAATGACATTGCGTTGTACAGGAGGTATTTACTAGGTCTGGAATATAGAATTTCAATAAAATCTAAGTTTTAGTAAACATCACAAACACAATTTCACCTGTGAATCTTGATTGGAGAGGGTGTCTGTTAACAATTGTATGATCTTCTTGCAATCGGTGCAAATGTTAATCTAAAAGATGAAGACAGTGGAATATCATGTTGATTTACAGTCATCAAAGTTAGCTATATTCTGAGGACTCTGTAATATGAATAAATATATAATATGAATGAACATTATCACAATTGATCTACTAATGGTCCAAGTGGAATAGAACCTGATGAAGTAGAACTTGAACCTGTTATTGATGTGATGCTTTCCAGATCTATTTGTCATTTATTTAGATTTGGATCAAGCATGTACAGTAGGTGGACAACCAGAATGTGCTTTTTACTGCCGTGTGCGCCGCCGCCACATCTGCAAAATGCTTTTGCAGCTTTTGACCGCTGAGTGGCGCTTTAACCTCAAGTTATCAAGCTAATGCTTCAAAGCACATTTTCACAAATAGCCGTTAGCTTTGCCTCACCGATGTGTTACATTTGACGGCTGCAGTCAGCAGAAAATGAAAGAAAAACTCTGTAGTTAAAATATGTAATATTCACCAATGCAAATTTAGTACTTACGAAGTTATGTGCGTTTCTCACTTAGAACATATTATATTTATATTTACGCTAAGCTAAGTGTTACACCATATTTTAGATTTGAAACATTTAGCATTATTTAAATAATATGGATCATGTGCTATATTACCTTAAAGAAATGGTGGTTTACTTTGCATTAAAAGCATTAAAAGTGGTAGCCTATTTCAATAAGCTAGGCTTAATACATGGATTAATATGCTAAATGTAAATAGTCTCACATTACTTAATATTTGTCACAAATACATTTTTAATTTAAATTTTAAAATTCCTTGAATAAAACAGCATGCATTTTTGTCACACACATACTTTATTCGTTACTTGTCCTTTATTTTGACAGAGAACTATGTGGGGAAAAGACATGTTCTCTAATTAAGAAATTTTGTGTATTTTATTAATTCCTTCCTTTAGTTTAGTAAAACGTGAGGCACTGCATAATTTTGCTCCCCTTATTTAGGCCTAACTCAAGAAAGGAATAAATTAAACTTGGCAGGATTTAGCTAAATCATTTAAACTGAAAAGAAGGGACTGATTAATAAAAAGTTCTCCATTTAAACTCAAGTTCTCTCATTATAATCATGCTGATGACTGATAGCATACTTTATACGTCTATACTGCTGTGATCAGTTTCAGGCTTTCCGTATCATAACATTTTAGAAATTAATTAATTCAAATAACATTTTAGAAATTGCATTCTCAACGAAAACATTGAAGAGATTAGCCCAAGTCTGCATTGACTGAAAGACAAATCATCAAAACTATTTTAAATGTCATATAATGTTCATTGTCAGTATATCTCATTTGAACCTTTTATGTGTTTCAGATAACTTGTGTCGCTATCTGCACTGCATTAATGCAGATATTTGGTTGTTCAGCGTGCATGATGCTGAGTGCGATGTGCAGGAGATGTGTGGGGTTACTAGGGGTGTCGCGATATACCTGTATTGATGATAACCGTTATATTCAAAGCAACAATTATCTTTAATTTAGTGTGTGACGATATACGGTATTAGCGATAACCACAATATTTAAAATGAACAGTTCTCTTACGATAACACCACATGTAAATACTCCAGCGCCAGTACCTGGTTGAGCTCCCAGGTGGCAGTATTGTGCCTTAACGCTGACACCTGTCACACAAGAAGAAGACGCAGCACCCGCAGCTGCTCCGAGGACAGCCATGTTCATCAGAGTAAGGTGCCATTATTTTACTAGTCACAGAATGGAAAACGTTATATTAAACTGTTAACAGCAGTTCTGTGTTCATATATTGAAGTAAAGGGTGATTATTTGAATAAGTACCACGTTTCTTTACTCGTCTTATTTTTGTATTTGCAATAAATATGGCCTGTGCGTAGTAACACTATATTTCTTTGTTCAAATCTATTAACAGTTACCTGATTAAAACTGATCTTGAAAAACTGAGCGAGCACTTAATGCCTCATTGGCGGTCATTCTTCAATAAGGTTCATTAATTAACATTAGTTAATCACATTAGTTAACATATATAAAATAAATAATAATGAACAATATTTCCACAGCATTTATTAATCTTAGTTCATGTTAATTTCAGCATTTACTCATGCATTAATAAAAAATCACAAGTTGTGTTTGTAAACATTAATGCACTGTCAAGAAAGGTCAAGAAAATGTGATCATATTACTCCAATTTTACAGTCTCTGCACTGGCTACCTATTAAGTTCCGTATCAGTTACAAAATATTATTACTTACTTATAAGGCCCTTAATGGCTTAGCTCCTGCGTTCCTAACTAGTCTTCTACCACGCTACAATCCATCACGCTCCCTAAGGTCACAAAACGCTGGACTTTTGGTAGTTCCTAGGATAGCAAAGTCCACTAAAGGAGGTAGAGCTTTTTCACATTTGGCTCCCAAACTCTGGAATAGCCTTCCTGATAACGTTCGGGGTTCAGACACACTTCCTCTGTTTAAATCTAGATTAAAAACACACCTCTTTGGCCAAGCATTCAAATAATGCATCTCATATTTTTGGACTGCAGTTGTATCTGATCAAATGCGCATTATATATTCTTTAGCTTGGGTTAAACTAATTAATTTTAGTTGGCTGGAACAGCAGCTACGCTAATTTGCTCTACACTACCACATTTTGCTCTAAGTTTGATTGTATAATTGCTGTTATAGTGTTAATCGACTGTTTGTTTACGTCTTTTATTGATTTTTCTGAACATTTCTGCCGTATGCACATAAACTGACAGTTATCACTGATGAGCTACTACTAAATATTGTAGAAACTTAATTTTCTGTAAAGTTGCTTTGCAATGATTTGTATCATAAAAAGCGCTATACAAATAAACTGTAATTGAATTGAATTGAACTGTGAACTAACATGAAAAATGAATGACTATTTTTATTAAGATTAACAAAGATTAATAAATTGTGTAATAAATATATTGTTCTTTGTTCATTCATGTTAGTTAATAATGTTAATAAATGACATCTTATTGTAAAGTGTTACAAGTTATTTTAATGCGAATCCCATCCTGAAGCATTAACCTAAAATAAAATAAATGCAGCCGACAAGAAAACATTAGTTTATTAATTAATAATTAAAATGTATCCTTTTTTCATAATTATCAGGCTACGTCTGCCTGTGCTTTGTGGCAAACTTAATGCCTGTGCATGAGTGCAGAATATATTAAGGATCATTATGAATTAGTAGACTACATGTGCATCTTAATAAATTAGAATGTCGTGGAAAAGTTCATTTACAGTAGGTGGACAACCAGAATGGGTAATACCGCCGCGGCGTTAAATGCAAGTCAGTCGTGTGTTAAAATCATTTGTGAAACTACCGCCCGGTGGCGCAAAGGGACGGATTGCGAACTGAATGTAATTGTAAAATGTTGGTTTGTAAACGGAGATGAAAGGATGAAGTAAAACAACAATAACATTATAATATAACATTGTAACATCCTTAAAAACCATTAGAAAACTTACAGTGAGTTAATTTCAAAACATGGGATATTAAACAGTCTTACCGCATGCTATTGTTATTAAACAGTCATTACATAATAGGCATATAATTACACGGATTAAAAGCTAAATGTTTTCATTTCGGTACATTCTTGGTTAAAAAAAAAAGAAAAAAAATCTCCAGGTTCCATATGCAGAGCAAAATGAGAACGGTCCAGCATTTAGAAATAATTCTTATTAACTCTTCTTGATTTTTCAAACTGCTAACAGTTTGCATTTTCGAATTATGCCTTTACTGTGTGACCAAAAATTTAATATTTTCTGTTTTAGCTGTTTGATCGCGCTGGTGCCTCACGCGCACATATTCAGTGGAAACAGCAGCTGTTAACCGTGACATTCAGCTCGAGCAGTGTTCCACTTTGGCAAATTTTGGATAATTATGATTTTTTTTCCCATTGATACTGAAACTCGCGTGAACTACAAAGCCTATTTTATCTAATGAATAATAGTTAGGCTTCAAATGGGCAACATCATGAATATGGAAATGTTAGAATTTCTCCCGACTGAGAGATTCCAACCTTACCTTATGTTTTGCTTTAAATTATTATTCATTTATTTTTTTGTTTGTTTATAGCTAAGCCTATATTATTATATACTGCAATTATATTTATCCATTAGACTTATATTTTTAATTCTTGTTCTGTTCTGATAAATTTGTTTGTTGTAAAGTGAAGGGAACTAAAAATATCCTGTTGGCACATTATAACATTATGAGGCCTGCTGTTATTATTTCTGAATGTAATAAAATGCAACTTATACATGACTTATATTTTTTTTCCTTTCATATACTTCATTTATTTTTAGCGTGTTTAAAAAAAAAAAACATGCAGCAAATGAATATAGGCGATTAATCGGTTAAAATTTGTTATTGTGGGTAAAACAAAAAATACAAAAATAAAAAATAATTACAATATATACTTAGGAACAGAGTCTGGGCCTAATCTAGGCTATGTTGTTAACTATTTACAAGATTCGTGTATGTTTTTATCCTTTTCTTTTTTTTCTGTTTTTTTGGTATCTGAAAATGACTGTGCATCACATTCACTTTGTGCGCTCTGCGCTGAACCTACCTGTTAATTTAAAAAAAAAAATCACATTACAGGTGCTGGTCATATAATTAGAATATCATCAAAAAGTTGATTTATTTCACTAATTCCATTCAAAAAGTGAAACTTGTATATTATATTCAGTCATTACACACAGACTGATATATTTCAAATGTTTATTTCCTTTAATTTTGATGATTATAACTGACAACTAATGAAAATCCCAAATTCAGTGTTAAGGCATCTCTCCATTACGGACCGTTCTGAAAGCAGAATTTATGCAAACGTGTATAAAATGCTTTAAAAACTTTAACAGAGATGTCTAGAGGGTATTTAATAGATCTGCCCCCCATGTAAGATTTTTCGAGTTACTAGTTGTTCATTTGTCATTATTCAACTAATCGCAGGTTTATATTAAATTTACATCTATAATCCATAATGAGCCTTAATATATTCCACGCTCAAGCACATGCATTAAGTAGAAGGCAGAAGTAGCCTAATAATTGTGAAAAAGGAGATATTTTAATAATTTATTAATAAACAAATGTTTTCTTGTCGGCTGCAAGATGAAATTCACAGTGCTGGCTCTCTCCACATGGACGGGCCTTTAAAGAGAAATACAACCTTCAGAGATTACATAATGATTTCATTTTGAATTGATTTGTTTAAAATACATTTCAAGCTTTCTGTAGATATATTTCTCATGTATGTGAGACACCCAGATTTTAAGTTAATTCATTATCAGGAAAAATTTCAAGTGATCGTGAGGGCGCCTCCCTGTCATGCATGCGCATTAATAATTTTCGAACAAACCTTTAATATGAAAAATAATTCACATTTTGCATATGCAGCTGCAATTTATTTATTTTATTTTATTACTTAAATTATATGAAAGCAAGTAAAGAAGGCTCCCTTTAAAATCACTGAAGTTGTCAATTAATGAAGCTCTTTTTTTACACCGTGTGCATTATGTTGATTATGATGAGAGAACTTGAGTTTAATCATGAGGACGTTTTATTAATCCATCCATTCTTTAGAGTTTCAAGGATTTAGCTAAATCTTGCAGGTTTAATTTATTCGTTTCTTGTTTTAATTAGGCCTAAATAATGGGAACGAAATTATACAGTGCCTCACGTTTTACTATAATAAAGGAAATAATTTATAAAACACGCAACAACTTCTTAATCAGTGTACAGACAAATATCTTTTCCCCAAGAAGTTATCTTTCAAAATAAAGGACAGGTAACGAATAACAAAGTAGTGCGTGACAAAAATGCATTCTGTTTTATTAAAGGAATTTTAAAATATGAATTAAAATATAGGCCTAATATGTGAGAATATCGATATTTTGCATATAAATCCATGTAGCCTAGCTCACTTAAATAGGCTACCACTTTTAATGCTCTGATGCAAAGTAAACCACAATTTCATTAGAATAATATAACACATAATTCATATTATATAAATAATACTGCACACTATTTAAATGTGTCAAATCTAAAATATGGTGTAATACTGTGTAGCTTAGAGAAAATATAAGCACAAGCTCATAGGCTTGACATTTATCCTGCTTGAATTCGTTCTAAGAAATGCACATAACTTCAAGTAATAAACTTTCATCTGTGAATTTGTAAATATTTTAACTACAGTGTTTTTCTTTAATTTTCCCCGACTGCAGCCACCAAATGTAACACATCGGTGAGGCAAAGCTGACGGCTATTTGCGAAAATGTGCTTTGATGCGCTTGTTTGATATCTTGTGGTTAATTCAGCGGTACTCGCAGCAGCAGAAACTACATTTTGGTTGGCTACCTATTGTATTTCAGTAATTCAACTCAAATTGTGAAACTCGTGTATTAAATAAATTCAATCCACTCAGACTGAAGTAGATTAAGTGTTTGGTTCTTTGAATTGTGATAATTTTGGCTCACATTTAACCAAAACTC
Organism: Cyprinus carpio; assembly: GCF_018340385.1. Taxonomy (NCBI): domain Eukaryota; kingdom Metazoa; phylum Chordata; class Actinopteri; order Cypriniformes; family Cyprinidae; genus Cyprinus; species Cyprinus carpio. Next base: position 31,945,712 of record NC_056615.1, on the reverse strand, counting down.
AACAAATTCGAATACTTCATAAGACCAATAAAAAAAAAAAACATTTTTAGTGAATTGTTGGCCTTCTGGAAAGTATGTTAATTTACTGTACATGTACTAAATACTTGGTAGGGACTCCTTTTGCTTTAATTACTTCCTCATCTCAGCGTGGCATGGAGGTGATGAGTTTGTGGCACTGCTGAGGTGGTATGGAAGCCCAGGTTTCTTTGACAGCGGCCTTCGGCTCAGGTCTGGAGAGTTTGATGGCCAGTCAAGCACACCATCACCATGGTCATTTAACCAACTTTTGGTGCTTTTGGCAGTGTGGGCAGGTGCCAAATACTGCACCCCAAATCATCACAGACTGTGGAAACTTAACACTGGACTTCAAGCAAATTGGGCTATAAGCTTCTCCACCCTTCCTCCAGACTCTAGGATCTTGGTTTCCAAATGAAATACAAAACTTGCTCTCATCTGAAAAGAGGACTTTGGACAACTAGGCAACAGTCCAGTTCTTCTTCTCCTTAGCCCAGGTAAGACGCCTCTGACATTGTCTGTGGTTCAAGACTGGCTTAACAAGAGGAATACGACAACTGTAGCCAAATTCCTTGACATGTCTGTGTGTGGTGGCTCTTGATGCATTGACCCCAGCCTCAGTCCATTCCTTGTAAAGTTCACTTAAATTCTTGAATCGATTTTGCTTGACAATCCTCATAAGGTTGCTGTTCTCTCGGTTGGTCCTCTCAGCTTCTTTGGCAACGAATGTTTGTGGCTTTCCCTGGGTGTCAATGATTGTCTTCTGGACAACTGTCAGATCAGCAGTCTTCCCCATGATTATGTAGCCTAGTGAACCAAACTGAGAGACCATTTTGAAGGCTCAGGAAACCTTTGCAGGTGTTTTGAGTTGATTAGCTGATTGGCATGTCACCATATTCTTATTTGTTGTTGTGAATTGGTGGGTGTTTATGAAATGTGAGCCAAAATCATCACAATTAAAAGAACCAAAGACTTAAACTACTTCAGTCTGTGTGCACTGAATTTATTTAATACACGAGTTTCACAATTTGAGTTGAATTACTGAAATAAATTAACTTTTCCACGACATTCTAATTTATCGAGATGCACCTGTATGTTAATTTAATATAAATTACTTAATTTAATATAAATGACATAAATGAACGACTACTCGTAACTAGAAAGTCTGTGAGGGGCATACCTATTAAATACTTTCTAGACATCTCTGTTAAAGTTTTTAAAGCATTATATACGTGTTTGCATAAATTCTGATTTCAGAACAGTCCGTAAAGGAGAGATGTCACATTCTTAACATAGATTTTTTTTCTCTGAAACACAAAATATCAATTCTATTTTAATTTTTGTTTTTATGTTTTGTGAATGGTCAACCCTTCTCCATTCTGCAGATATTGTTGAATCTGGTTTGTGGATTGTAAATCACAGAAAGTCTACAAAATTTCTCCCAAAACTTTGGTCTTTTATTTATTTTTTTAACGTCTGTAACACGTGTAGGCTATTTCCCAAATTTATAATAGCCTACAAAACACATTCATAGACGGATATTTTTCTGATGTCTGGACTCTATTTGGGATTTAGAAAAATATAAAGAGATGGTTCACTATACTGGTAATGAATACATTTTGTGATAATCTATATTTCAGGTTTTGACTGCAAATGTCTGTCCTTAACACTGGAATTGCCCAATAATGAAACTAAAAATGAATAGGCCTACAAAAAAGTCTGGGGACAGTTTCTTAATACTGCAGTATATTTTTACATTTGAAAACTTTTTTTTTCTTTACAATTAAAACATAGCAATAGTACAAAGCAGCATATAAATTAAGAACAATAATTTTTGTCTCTCTGGCAGACATAGGCCTTTCAGCCAGTTTCTTTGTCTCTTTTGCTGAGGTGCCGCCTCTCTCCTGAGAAAAATACAAAACCATATTATACTGTAGGCTATATAATACTCTGCCATTGCAAAAATTGCAAAAGCCAAACCAAATGAGACATTTACTCTAAAACAGAAACTTTGCCTAAAACTGCTCTGCAAGTTTGAAATGCTCATCAGACACTGTACATATGAAAGAGGAAGTGAAGAGCACCTTTATTTCAATACCCAGATGAAGCTGAACTGCCCCCAAACCCCAACCCTCTCCTGCTGGACTAAATTCAGTCACTATACTATATATGTAAAATGAACATGCTTTATCTAAAAGAAAAAAAATGCTGTAAATTAAACCAGCAAACTGCAGAATACACACATCTGTATTAATCAAAAAAAAAAATCCGGGATTTGAACCTCTGTCGCTGAAATCACTGTCTACAAACCCGATTCCAAAAAAGTTGGGACACTGTACAAATTGTGAGTAAAAAAGGAATGGAATTATTTACAAATCTCATAAACTTATATTTTATTCACAATAGAATATAGATAACAAATGTTGAAAGTGAGACATTTTGAAATGTCATGCAAGATATTGGCTCATTTTGGATTTCATGAGAGCTACACATTCCAAAACAGTTGGGACAGGTAGCAATAAGAAGCCGGAAAAGTTAAATGTACATATAAGGAACAGCTGGAGGACCAATTTGCAACTTATTAGGTCAATTAGCAACATGATTGGGTATAAAAAGAGCCTCTCAGAGTGGCAGTGTCTCTCAGAAGTCAAGATGGGCAGAGGATCACCAATTCCCCCAATGCTGCGGCGAAAAAAATAGTGGAGCAATATCAGAAAGGAGTTTCTCAGAGAAAAATTGCAAAGAGTTTGAAGTTATCATCATCTACAGTGCATAATATCATCCAAAGATTCAGAGACTCTGGAACAATCTCTGTGCATAAGGGTCTAGGCCGGAAAACCAGACTGGATGCCCGTGATCTTCGGGCCCTTAGACGGCACTGCATCCCATACAGGAATGCTACTGTAATGGAAATCACAACATGGGCTCAGGAATACTTACAGAAAACATTGTCAGTGAACATAATCCACCGTGCCATTCACCGTTGCTGGCTAAAACTCTATAGGTCAAAAAAGAAGCCATATCTAAACATGATCCAGAAGCGCAGGCATTTTTTCTGGGCCAAGGCTCATTTAAAATGGACTGTGGCAAAGTGGAAAACTGTTCTGTGGTCAGACGAATCAAAATTTGAAGTTATTTTTGGAAAACTGGGACACCATGTCATCTGGTCTAAAGAGGACAAGGACAACGCAAGTTGTTATCAGCGTTCAGTTCAGAAGCCTGCATCTCTGATGGTATGGGGTTGCATGAGTGCGTGTGGCATGGGCAGCTTACACATCTGGAAAGGCACCATCAATGCTGAAAGGTATATCCAGGTTCTAGAACAACATATGCTCCCATCTAGACGTGGTCTCTTTCAGGGAAGACCTTGCATTTTCCAACATGACAATGCCAGACCACATACTGCATCAATTACAACATCATGGCTGCGTAGAAGAAGGATCTGGGTACTGAAATGGCCAGCCTGCAGTCCAGATCTTTCACCCATAGAAAACATTTGGCGCATCAAAATCAACTTATTTTTCCCTTAAAATGATACATTTTCTCAGTTTAAACATTTGATATGTCATCTATGTTGTATTCTGAATAAAATATTGCTAAGATTTAAAACTTCCACATCATTGCATTCTGTTTTTATTCACAATTTGTACAGTGTCCCAACTTTTTTGGAATCGGGTTTGTACTACTGGAGTCTGGACTATGGATTAACTTTAAGCATTGTGTGTTTGTACACGAAAGACAGACGCGCTCTTCATTTATCTCACTTTGCAATAATAAAAATAACAGTGTCATCATGCAGATAATTCATGTGTGCTTATTATATTGTTTCAAATTCTGATCTTATATAGGTCTAATATCAGTGTCGTACCGTGGGGTTTCAGTCAGGGACTTCAGTAAGCAACTGTAAACCATATACCCACATCTCTATTACAGCTAACGCAGACATATGCATATAATGTCTCAACGACAATGACAGCTGATCAACAATTTCAACAGTAGGCTAGATTAGGGTGGATTAAATGCAGTGTAAGTAATTAAACTCAAATTCAATGGATCAGTATTAGTAAATGTAATCCACTATGCACATTTAAGTCACTTTAAAATTACAAAGTGCCCACAGCAGCAAAACTGTACAAATGATGGACATCTACACACCACACCACAGTATCATCAATGCACCATGTACACCTCCATAACAATGTGCATGATACAATATGCGTCAAATAATAAAGCACTCACTTGTCACTTGTATATAAAATCCATGTGTCTGTCATTTCATGTTCCTTTACTTTAAAAAGTAAACACAATTAACAAAATATCTTGTTGTGCTTAGTGCTAGCTGTTAGCCATGTATAGAACTCATAGTTGCAATCTCTAAAATGGTGCACAAAACCTTTGCTGGCCTTCGTTAGCGAATCCAGTTCGGGTGTAGTAGGTCTTCCTTTCTCAGTTAATTCCTTTTTGTCTGCAAAAGAATGCCTGGAAAAAGGTGTTTCGGTAGATTGGCAACAAGGTTTGATATAGAGGTGCTGGCAACTGCGGCTGTCATTTTCTTTCTGCTGAATTTCACTTTCATACCTTGGAATTTCCCAACTAACACTGTGGGAAGCATTGGGCACATTGCTAGACACAGAGGGCGTGCTGTCATTGAATGTCAAAATTTGATTGGCTGATGGTTCTTTCACTAATGCTCGTTACAAATCAGATTTCAACAAAAGAGTCTCTGTAGTGCTGGCCGCATACTTTTTTTTTTATGTAGGATATTCCAGTACTACTTCAACTAAACTAATCATAGACAACTTTGTGGACATTACACAAATGAAAACGATACCTAAATAAATCAATAAAAACTGTTTTTACACAATTTTATTTTTTATAGGGCCAACAGAGATGGCCCTGCTGATCCTGATGGCCCACCACTGCCTAATGTTTTTTTTCTTTGCAAAAAACAGAATTAAAAAACACAAAATAACAAAAAAGAAACCCATTAAAACAGAAAAATCAGCACATCCACCCATATAAATCAGCACACACTGCACTAGTCTGTTGCACATTTGCTAAGCCAGGATGAGAGCATGCAGCTATGTCAAGCCAAGTGTAGATAGTTGGGATAAGTGCACGTTCACGGCATTCTTAAACAGACCATGGGATCGATCACAGAATCAATGATGCAAAAATGGATAAAACCCGTGCGGCATACTTCTCGCCAACTGAGCAACAGCTTCTAATGGAAACATATGAAGAGGTGAAACATATAATATGTAAAAAGGGAAATACAGCTTCTTTAATAAAACAAAGACAAAGTTTTATTTCAGATTATAGATAAGATAAAATCAATTAGAAAAAAAACCTAAATAAAAATAGATAAAAGAGATAGATGCAATAGATTAAATAGACAAAATACTGTAGATGATATACTGTAGATGCGCATAATGTATATGTGTTTGCAATTAATCATACATGTGCTTGCATAAGTAACATGCATGTCCACTGGTCACATTTAAGGCAAAGTGTCCAACTGTTAATTTAGGGAAATTACAAATAACTCCTTGCATTGTAATTATGATGGCTTCAGTGGAGCACTGGTTATTTGGACTACTTATGCATTCAGTTGGTCCGCTATTGTCTGCCAGGCTTACCCACTTATCCACTATGCGTATCTACAGTATTTGATCTATTTTGTTCATTTCATCTCATGTCTCTTTTATCTATTTTTATTTAGGTTTTTAGTTTTCTATCTAATTGATTTAATCCAATCTGATAATTTGATCTGTTTTTTATCTATCTAATTGTTTATTTATCTCTCTTATGTATCTCTCCTTCTTAAAGAACAAGCGTGTGTGGCCAAAAAAGGACCTGGCAGCAAGTACAAGAACATTTTGCAGGCTGGTAAGTGACTTGATGTGGGGGAAAAAAAAAAAAGCCAAATTAAGTGAATAGTGTCTGCTGCCATATTTTATTGTCTGTGTTGATTGTAGCATTGAAAAAAAAAGGCTCATATATCTGGCACGGGGGGTGGCCCTCCAACCCAAGACTTGACAACAGCAGAGGAGCTGGCCCTGGAGTGGAATAAAGGGAAGCCAGTGATGGAAGGGACACAGTGAGGGACAGCCACTGACTCTGGCCCAGCAAGAGAGACTGGCCTCTTCATACAAGGTACATTACTGCCGTACTACTGCACATGGAAAACAATCAAGTATTTAGATTTTGTTATGTGGACTGTCTGACTTTGCCTTACCTTGCAGTGTCTGGTAACACACTTATACTTCTGGAGCCACCAGACTATGATCCGCTGGTGACTTCTCTTTATTAAAATCATAGGCTTGGCATGTCCTGTCAAAACTATCAATACAAGTTCTGTTGAATATATGTTACTGGACTTCGGAAGGCTTAAGGTGTCATGTCAATTTTGTGTAAAGAAGATATTTTGAAGATTGCTGGTAATCAAACAGTTGGTGGCTCCTACTGACTTCCATTGTATTTTTTTCCCCTCTTTTATGTTCAACATAAGAAAACAACTCATACAGGTTTGGATATTTAAAAATATTTATAAAAATATTTAACTAAAAATATTTATAAGGTTGTTGCCATCCTCAAGAGTAGAACCATTTTCAAAATATATTTTATTATTCCTTTATTCGAGTTGAAAGAGACTAACAAATGGAACATTTATTTAGAATAAGCCTATATATACACACTACATATTGACCTCGTCATGGACTTAAATGAAACCACATTTGCAACTTCATCAGCCATTTCTTATAATCTCAACAACTGCAATAATATATGCATTCATCAAACCTCTAACAGCAATATGAAGTCTTCATAACAACACTAAAATAGGGATACTTGGATGAATGACAGTATATGTTGTATTTTAATGCATGATAATTAAAATGATGCAACATTTGCAGAAGACCATGGAGTGACTGTAAAACATTAATTTCTAGAAGGATTTACAGCAGAAACTAACAGATAAATCACTAAGACTTAATCTTAGCCTGGTTGTTAGCCTGCTCCGGAGCAGGCTAGCTGCATAGTGTAAATCTCCATAGTAACTTAATGTAGATTAATTTAGCCTCCCTTCATGCAACCGAGTCAGGGCTAAATTCAGCCAGGATAACTGGAAAATCCCAGCTTAATCCCTTATCTTGCTTTTGTGCAATACCCCCCTGGACTTCTTTTTGATGCTGCTTTTGATGAATAGCCTACAGCAAAACTGACTCATAGCACTGATGATAATAGCACCGTTTATTTTCCAACCTCACGTAACTCAACCTGATTTCTGTGTTTGGAAATGAATGTTGTGAATCAAGGGTTGTTTTCTAATTAAATTACAAAATTCTTAAATTGTAGTGTTGGTCTAATTCATTGGAAATGTTTTACATTTTACGGATTCCCCGAATCTGCTGCATGCCCAGACTCTGTATACGAAACCATATTATTATCAGTATTATTATTATTATTATTTAAAATAGTTTCATTATTATTTAAACACATTTTAATTAATACAAAGGAACAATAAAAAGTTATACATTTCTTAATTCATGGACATAATTTTCAGCATGTTGTGGGCTCTGTAAACTGGAAAAAATGTGTTAAAAAAGGCCAGATAACTATTATGTGTGACCTGCTGAAATAGCCTACATCAGCTAATTATGAAATGTAAGTTTCAAGCCTTTCATAATGTGTGACATTAATGTGACTATAGTGCCAAAATATGTGATAGAACTAGGCCTAGCCTGTAACATGCAACAATAAGCCACCTATTCAATTTTAATTTTTATGGCATAATGCACACCTCCTTAAATGTAATCTAAATATTCCAAGTTACTTTTTGTAGAATTTCAAGGCGTTTTTCATGTCACAGTTTTAGCCTATTAATCTTGATTTCTCAACTTGTTTTGTTCAAGTTTTTGTTGTTGTTGTTGTTTTTTATGGTGTGAGTCAGAGTAAACTGCTACACGAATAGTGTCTAATGAACGTGCAGCCTTGTATGGTGGACCAATGGATGAGGTCAGGATTTTTTGTTCAAAAACTTTCATTAGCCTGTAGATTGAAATGAAAGACCCTTAATACAACATAAGGAAATTGTGTCGTTTTAATGGTTTTCATAAATACCATAACATGCAGTAAGAGCCTTTGTGTAAATTTATGTTTTTTTTTTTTTTTTACAATTCCGATGCGTTAGGCTACAGCCTACGACTATCCCACGTTTTGAAATTAACCCTAACTGCAAATTTTCTAATTATTTTTAAGGATGTTATAATATTATTATTGTATTATTTCATTATTTGATCTCCATTTAGGTAGAGGTGGAAAGAGTACAACAATATTCTACTCAAGTAAAAGTACCATTACATTAATGAAATTTTACGTAAGTAAAAGTAAAAGTACCAGTCTAAAAATCTACTCAAGTAAAAGTAAAAAGTAGCTCGTTTAAAATTTACTCAGAGTAAAAATTACTTAGTTACATTTTAACAGTGGGAGGAGGCAAAAATGGGACAGGCCAAGGGTGTCAAACTCAGTTCCTGGAGGGCCACAGTCCTGCACAGTTTAGATGTAACCTTAATTAAACACACCTGATCCAGCTAATCTAATTGGTGTGTGGAGATTCAAAGAAATCCACGTGGTGACAGGAATTCTGAGAAGTCCACGTATTCAAATTAATTCCACGTGTTGAGAGGGATTCTGAGAAGTCCACGTATCCAAGATGCCACGTATTCAAAATGTGTTCTACTCATAATGATAAGTTTCATTTAAAATGTTAAAATTAATATTCCATGGTAATGATATGTCTCATATATATTAACAAGTTTCATTTATATATTCAAAGTTTTTGGTACACTTCGTGGTATATTTCATATGTAATTTCAAAGTATTTCTAACTGTGTAGTCAGCTGGGTCTGCTTTGCATAAGGAGTTAAACTGCACGTATTGTTTTTTTGTGCCAATATTTCTGAGAACTATCAGCATGATATTTTGAATCTAAAAAGAGGAAGAGGTCCAAAGTCGAGACACTGACTAGATTATTTTTAAAGGTCATGTGTTATTAATTATAGTCCAGATGACGACTTATGTCTGGAACGGTAGTATATAAGATAGAGATACGCACTCTGCAAATTAGGATAGGATTGACTCTGGTCTCTCTATCTTTTCTTCAGCTCTCACTTCCTTTTTTTCCTTGGCTTCACTCGAAAACTCTTAGACTCAGACTTAGAACTCTTACAGGTTTTTATTCAAATTCAGATACTTTAATACTTAATACTTTGGTACTTTTGACTTAAACAAATGACTGTTTATGTTTTACTTACAATTTTACTAATGGTTTGATTAATACTAGATGGGTGCAATCCATCATAAATGGATTGTTATAAAAATTTAACAAAAATTGAATTAAAATTTCCAAAATTTAAAAATTTTAATAAAAACAAAAGAATTTTGTTTCCAAGTTATGATTTGTGGTTTCTGTTCTCTATATTCTTTTTAATAAATTTACATATTATTACACCTTGACCGTCTGATTTGGATTCGATTTTGCATCAGTTTATGGAGGCACCGCTGGGATAGATCGATCCTTGAAGTACATTTGATGCATCGCAAGGCAAGAAAAAGAGAGGTGAGTTGCTCATCTAATTCTCTTTATGGGCTTCTGTTGGCGCAAACCTGCCGAGTCTAAGAGCTATATCTGCGGACCCATTTTGATAATTTTTCTTGACTGCAGCAAGAGAACGAAATTGGGGCGGTACGGTGGTTTAACCATGTGTGAGGAATGAGCGTGCGCTCTGTGTTTGAGAACGGCGATTTGTAGCATTAAATGTGTCGTACACTGAAGGGGTTTACCGACAGTGTGGATAATTCTGCGTAGCAAGTACACTTTGCGGGGCTTACCGGAGGTGTATTGCGGGTGCTTTCAGGGCTTACTGAAGCGCAACAGTTTTTGAGACACGCGCTGTAAGGGCTTACTTCAGCATGCTGGTCAGATCTGTATGTCGTCTCTCGTTTTGATATAGGCTCTGGGAAAGGACTCGACAGCTTTGACTCTTGCAGAATTCCACTTTGCGACTAAATTCTAAATCCATATATTTTGACAATTGTTTGAATGTGGCGGAATACCACATTGTGACTGATTTTCAACTTTGTATAATTGCTATAATTGTCAGACGGTTAATTAAGTTAAATGAATTAAGAGTAAAAGAGAACACCAAATTTAACAATTTAATTAAGTGTATTTAATTGAGTGTATCTGAATTGGATAAAACTTTTTCTTTGTTGGGGGTGTCAACACACGACGTAATGGCTAATGTACAGATGGTAGACAACCAAAATGAGTAATACCGCCGTAGGGCCGCGGCGTTAACTGCAAGTCAGCCGCGTGTTAAATTTATTCGCGAAACTACCGCCAGGTGGCGCAAAGGGACGGATTGCGAACTGAATGTAATTGTAAAATGAGATAAAAGGAGGAGGTAAAACAACAATAACATAATGATATAACATTGTACCATCTTTAAAAACCATTAAAAAATGTACAGTGAGTTAATTTCAAAATGTAGGATAGTCTTAGGCTACAGTCTACTCATCAAAAATTAAAAGAAGACCTTTACACAAAGGATCTTATGCTTGCTATGTTATTAAACAGTCATTAAATATAAGGCCTATATATACGGATAAAAAAGCTAAATGTTTTCATTTCGGTTACAAAGCCTATTTTTCCTAATGAATAATAGTTAAGCTTGAAATAGGCAACATCACGAATATGGAAACGTTTGGATTTCTCCCGAATGAGAGCCCAACCTTACCTTATGGTTCGCTTTAAATTATTCATTTATTTTTTTTTTGTGTTTGTTTATAGTTAAGCCTATATATTATATATACTGCAATTATATTTATCCATTAGAATTATATATTTGTAATTATTGTTCTGTTCTGATAAATTTGTTATATTTAAAGGATTTGTTGTAAAGTGAAGAGAACTAAAAATATCCTGGTGGCACATTATTAGGCCAGCCGTTATTATTTCTGAATGTAATAAAATGCAACTTATACATGACTTGTATATTTTTTTCCTCTCACAAACTTAATTTATTTTTTAGCCTGTTTTAAAAAAATAAATAAATAAATAAATAGAATAAAGTAACATGCAGGAAACGAAAACAGGCGATTAATCGGTTAAATTTTGTTACTGTGGGGTAATTATAATTATTATATACTTAGGACCAGAGTCTGGGCCTAATCTAGGCTATCCAGGTTTTTTTTTTTTTTTTTTTTTTTTTTTTTTCATTGCATCTAAAAATGACTTTGTGCAGCACATTCACTTCGCACGCTCAACCTGCCTCGCGCGTTGCTCAGCTGTGGACGATTTAAAAATGTTTGCTATAAAGGTTGCTGTCCCATTTTAATACAGGAATTGTTCATTAAAAAAAAAATCGAATTATATTGTTAGTTCTAATTATATTGTTAACACAAGTTCATTTAGGCTATTTAACATGCACTGTGACATTTTACCCTGTTTTAACTTATAAACTTCTTGAGATTTTAAAGTCATTTTAATAGTATTGAAGTTCAAGTTTTTAAAAAAAAGGTTTTAAATGCTTAAAATTATTTCTATGAATTTATAATATGTTAATTGCTTAAATTATTTATATGAATTAATAATATGTTATCATGTTTATTCTTGTAGAAAATTAAGTGTTTATTCTTTAAGAAAATAAGGGAAAAAATAAGGGATGATCCAAAATATTATTCATATTTGTTTTGCTTCACCTATTTATGTAAGCTACAATTATTCTAAAAAAAAAATAAAAACATGTAATTAAAAGTGCCATCGGCCTGAGTAAATTTTACCATTATAGAATTGTGACTTTTTTATAGGTTAGTGATTTAGGAGGTGAAAATACTGTGAAATTACAAATGTTATGGGATTTTAAAGCATAACAACTGAAGGTCTAAAGCATTTTTTTTTAAACAATGGCATGGCACTTAAAGTTTTTGAAACTAAAATATTATTTCAACCATATAGCCTGTGAATAAACAAAATGCATACTTTTCAATGAAAGAACACTGAGAGTTTGCTTCTGGTGTTTGGATTTGTACTTCAATATGAGCTCCAAGTTTAGGAATAGCCAACACGTTTTTTTTTATTTTATTTCTCTCTCTCTCTCCATTTAACTCTCTATATAACAGCATTAACTTACAATGAAATACATCTTCCTTCAGGAAGACTGAATGTTTGTCTGTCTTGCTAAATGTTTGGCTCATGATCAGTAAGTTGTATTCGCTCAAACTGATTTAGTTAAATCAAAACTTGCAGTTAGCGCGAGTCCCGCGCGCTGTGAAGCGGGAGCAGCTGATGGAGGACTCCGCTTGGTCGTAAAGCCTTCCGCAAACGCTACGTTCACAAATAACAATGATTTTCGTAAAATAATGATTAATTAACAATTGATAATTTGTTATTATTATGGTCTTGTGAAAACAATAATATGGGCTGCGGGAAAATAATGAATAAAAAGAGTAGGGCTGCTGTGAGTGCAGGCATGTTTCAGCCCAGTAACATGACAACACAACGTTCCTCACAGCCAAAAAACAGACCTAGTTCAGTTCAGCTGGAGGGGGTTGGGGTAGTTCTGTATAGCTTGTTGGGGTCGAGATAAAGGTGTGAATCTCTTAGTCTTTCACATGGACAGTGTCTTATGAGGGTATCAAACTTGCAGAACAGGTTTAGATAGGACTCGTCATTTTGGTTTTAGGGCAACTTTGAAGAAAGGTTTTGATCCACTTCAAATGTTGACTAATGTACAGCGCAATATAGTTTATTAGTTATTCTAACTTCAGAGGAAGTTGCCTTAACTAAAAAAAAAAAAAAAAAAAATTCGCAAACTGTTGCGTTCATTTTATTTTGTTTAGTCTAAACAATATTATTTTTAGACTATGAAATATAAATTCTCACAGAATGTAGCCTTTTCATAACCATATATTGTCTATATATCTCTTTGTGTTTTTTCGAAAATCCCAAACAGAGTCCAGACATCAGTATGATCCGTCTATGATGTTTTATAGGCTTTTTTAGATTTGGGAATACAACATGCGTTACAGACATGACAAAAAAAAAAAAAAAAAACATTTTGGAGTTTTTGGAGACATTATTATTATTATTATTATTATTATTATTATTTGTAGCCTATTTACAATGCACAAACCAGAAGCAACAATATCTGCAGAGAAGGGTTGGCCATTCTCAAAAAAAAAATATCAATTTTATTTCAATTTTCGTTTTTGTGTTTCAGAGGAAAAATCAGTGTTAAGGCATCTCTCCATTACAGACCGTTCTGAAAGAATAATTTATGCAAACACATATAAAAATGCTTTAAAAACTTTAACAGAGATGTCTAGAGGGTATTTAATAGGTCTGCCCCCCACGTAAGATTTTTCTAGTTACTAGTCGTTCATTTGTCATTATTACTAATCGCAGGTTTATATTAAATTTACATCTATAATCCATAATGAGCCTTAATATATTCTGCACTCAAGCACATGCATTAAGTTTGCCCCCAAAGCACAGGCAGAAGTAGCCTAATAATTGTAAAAAAGGAGACATTTTAATTATTTAATAATAAACAAATGTTTTATTGTCGGCTGCAAGATGAAATTCACAGTGCTGACTCTCTCCACATGGACGCGCCTTTAGAGAGAAATACAACCTTCACAGATTACATAATGCTTTCGTTCTGAATTGATTAGTTTAAAAGACATTTCAAGCTTTCTGTAGATATATTTATCATGTATGTGAGATACCGCAATTTTAAGTTAATTCATTATCAGGAAAAAATTCAAGTGATCTTGAGGGCGCCTCCCTGTCCTGCATGCGCATTAATAATTTTCGCACAAACACTTAAATATGAATAATTATTCACATTTTGCATATGCATTACAACGTAAATTATTTTTTTTACATGCAATTATCCAAAATAAAACCAAACAAGATTTGTAATGAAGATAAAACAAATGAGAATAAATGCTGCGCGTGCACTCAGCATCACTCGCGCCCCGCAAATCTTGCACGCAGACATTTTACCCACCTGCATTTAAATGTGGCTGCAATTTATTTTTATTTTTTTTTACTTAAATTCTTTGTAAGCAAGTAACGGCGGCTCCCTTTAAAATCACTGAAGTTGTCTATTAATGAAGCTCTTTTTTACATCATTTTAACTTTGGTGATTATAATGAGAGAACTTGAGTTTAATCGTGAGGACGTTTTATTAATCAGTCCATTCTTTAGAATTTCAATGATTTAGCTAAATCGTGCAGGTTTTTTTATATTCGTTTCTTGTTTTAAATTAGGCCTAAATAATGGGAACGAAATTATACAGTGCCTGACGTTTTACTAAAATAAAGAAAATAATTTATAAAACACGCAACAATTTCTTAATCAGTCTACAGACAAATATATTTTCCCAAGAAGTTGTCTGTCAAAATAAAGGACAGTTAACGAATAACAAAAATGCATGCTGTTTTATTAAAGGAATTTTAAAATATAAATTAAAAATATAGGCCTAATATATGAGAATATTGACATTTTGCATATAAATCCATGTAGCCTAGCTCACTAAAATAGGCTAACCACTTTTAATGCTACGATGCAAAGTAAACCACAGTTTATTTTGAATATATAACACATAATTCATATTATATAAATAATACTGCACACCTATTAAATATGTCAAATCTAAAATATGGTGTAATACTGTGTAGCTTAGAGAAAATATAAGCACAGGCTCAGGCACAGGCTTGACATTTATCCCTGCTTGAATTCGTTCTAAGAAATGCACATAACTTCATAAGTACCAAACTTTCATCTGTAAATATTAAATATTTTAACTATAGTGTTTTTCTTTCACATTTCCCCTGACTGCAGCCGTCAAATGTAACACATCAGCGAGGCAAAACTGACGTCTATTTGCGCAAAATGTGCTTTGATGCGCTTGTTTGAAAACTTGTGATTAAAGCGCCACTCAGCGGTCAAAAGCTGCAAATGCACTTTGCAGACGCCGCGGCGGCGGTACGAGCGGCGGTAGAAGTAACGTTTTGGATGTCCACCTACTGTAAAAGGAGCTCTTAACGAAGCTGTCACTGCCCAAGTAGCGATGTTAGGCATCGTTAATAAAGAAAAGATTAAACAGAAAATGGCTAGAGATGAATTTCAAGAAATATGGGTTCCGCGTAGGCAGTGTGAATGGTTGATGAAGGAAGTTAATGATCCTAAGAAACAAAAGAAATATGCACGTGTTTTATGTTGTTTGTGAATTTGTGTGCAAGCAAAAGGTCTTTTAACATCGCAATGGAAGGATAGTTTGTGTGGATAAACAGGCACAAGCCGCTAGAGACGCTACACAAGATATGTGGGATTTATTAGACATTGTAATTAAGGAACCAAGAGCAGATGCAGGGAGAGTTCCTAAAATTGATATCTATAGCTGGCAGGAATATGCTTCGAAACTGAAAGCAGCGATTGCCAAGGCAGGGAGACATGTGACGAATGTTTCTGAAAATGGTGGTATACAGGTTGCAGCTATTTCTCCTGGGGACCTGGAGGAAACTTAGGATGAGTGGGGCGTGTATGTGAAACTGCGTCCAAAATTACCCCGCTACAGTGAAATAAATAAGGAAAAGGGAGTTGTTGTTCCCACCGCCCCTATGGCTCCGATATCCATTCCTTTGCCTGGGCAGGCAATGCCAGGACATCAGGAATCGACAGCGGCTGGTCAAGTGGGGGTTTATCGATCTATGGGTGTGTGAGATTTGACTAGTATTGTAAATACACTGCCACTCTAACAGTACCAATTTTGATTTCTGGGATCGTTTGTGGGTAATGGCAAGAGCCAACCGCCTAGCAGTGAAAGATCTGTATTCAATTTGTGAGCAAGTCTGCCCATCTACATAACGGGACAGATTGTTAATCTCACCCCTCCTTTTCCAGCCACCAGCGAATGCAGATGATTACGCAACTCAGTACAGAGTGCTGCGTACCAACGTACAGCGTTAAAATAGGAAATGGAATTCAGACTTTCACTAATGTGACAATGATTAGGCAGGGTCCTAATGAACCTTTTGTTGATTACACGGAGCAATTCACAAAGGCACTGAAAAGAAATTTGTGGCAGCACGTGGGGGTCCATGATCCACACTGCGCAGTCAAATATGAATGCTAAATTTACACAGTTTCGTTCTTCTCTGCCAACAATAATTGACTGGTCTTCTTTTGTTGCATGGGGGACACGGGCTCAAGACATCATGGAACAACAGAAGAAGGGACTGGTTGCTGCAGTTGGTCAGCCCTCTGCTCCAGCATTTCACTGTTATCATTGCCAGCGCGATGGTCACTACGCAAACAGGTGATCGAGATTTCAGAAAGCCCAGTTCCTCTTCAGCAACAGCAGGCACCGAAACCACTTCCTCGAGCTCATGCTGAAAATAACCCCTGGTGCAGAGTGCTGACATGGAGGCTCAGCTAAAACAACTCATGCAGCAGGTTGAAAAGCTGACAAGAGCTCTTGAGAATACAGACTGACAGATAGTGGCCTCCCTTTTATTTGAACACGAAGACCCTCGTCCATTTTTACATGCTAACCTAGGAGGCCAGGATAGCTACATTCTTCTGGACACCGGGGCCTGCGTTTCTGTGACTGACTTTGATCTGCCTTTAACAAATAAACAAATGAATCTTCAAGGTATATCTGGTCGCAGTATTTCTCTAAGCCTCTGTTGATTCCTCTAATAATATATCCATTTGAACAGCCACTTTTGGTGCAATTCTGGGGTTGGAGAAAGCCAAGTTGGCACGGTAATGGGAATGGACATATTGAGTAAATTGGGAGCAGATGTTTTGCTGACTAGGGGTCAATTAATTAGTCAGTGTCTACCAATTCCCATACCAGGGTTCAATAAAACTGGAATTCCTAAATTAAGCCTTGGAGCTATCACAGTTAATGAAAAGAAGTCTACTGATTCCTCGTGATACAATATTTTTCTGAGAAATTTTCCAAATTTGTGGGTCAACTTCTAAACTTGATGTTGGTCTTTGCAGGATTAAACCTTTGAATGTTTCAGGTCCTATACATCCTCCAGTATTTCAGTATCCTCTTCGGAGAGAAAGCAGAGAGAGCTGCACAGGAAATTGTGAACCAGCTTCAGGAATCAGGGATTTTGGTAAGGTGTACTTCCCCAACTAACTCACCTTTGTGGCCTGTGAAAAATCCAGATGGTAGCTATAAGTTAACTATAGACTGCACCACATTGATGATGCTGTGACTCCTAAATAACTATTGTTGCTGATCCAGCAACCATTCTTAATGACATTTTCTCCAAACCATCTCTATTTTATGCGCAGGGTAGATATCACCAATGGCTTTTGGTCTTGTCCTATCAGAGAGGAAGATCAATACAGTAGATGCCTTTCAATATTGTGACAACATTCTTCTCACATCTCAAGATAAAGCACAACACTTGAGTGTATTCACTCGGTTGTTGAAAAACACTCCAAGATGCCGGTGTTTCCTCTTGAACAAACGAAAAGCCCAATTGGTTTTCAATCTCGGAAGTTAAATTTTTTAGGTCAAAGTATAGGTTGTGAGGGAAAGAAGACCTCTTTCAGACCGGGGTCATAGCCATACTCAATTGAATAAACCAACCACAGTTACTGGTTTAAGATCATTAATGGGCTATTCGATTTTTAATGGATGTATATCCCAGATTTTTCTGATTTGGCTAAACTCTCTGAACAGAGGCTCTTACTAAATGAGGCCTTCCGGGGGCTTCCCCCTTGGAGGTGGATGTGGAACAGCAGACTTGCTGGCTGAGTCTTTTACTTCTCCTCAAATCCGCATTAATGCCCTCCTCTCCTGCTTTACATCACCCCCGACATGACAAAGGCATTCCATGTATGGACACATGGTTGGCCCAAGTGCTTATAACGGTGTGCTGGGACAATGTAAGGTGACAAAAGTTATGGCATTGTTGGGTATTATTCAACTTTGATTTCTTCTTCCATGAATGGACAGATGCCATGTTTGATGGCCCTGTGGACATGGCTGAGTGGGCATTGAAGGTCACTGAGCCCATATTCGGTTATAATCAGATGATCCTTCACTCTCCACAGTGTTTCCTATGCCTGCTCTCAAGACAAAAATAAAGTCGATTTCAATCAACAACATGCAAAATGGGAAACGCTCTCATGAACCCTCAACTCACTGTTGTTGCAGACAACCGCGACAAATACTGCCCTCCCTAATGGAGAATGAGGGGGAGGTGCACATGACTGCCGCTGAGGTTATTAATCTGTGACAAGGGACATTTTGTCAGAGATGAACCGTTTTTCAGATTCTCTGGACATGTTTGTGGATGGCAGCAGCTTCTACGAGGGTGACGCGCTATACGGGCTGGGCGGTAGTGGAGGGGAAGATGGGCGAGGTCTTGGCTGAGGGGTCGCTTCGGGGAGGAAGTGCTCAGATAGCTGAACTGCATGCTTTAAAAGCTGCCTTAAATCTGTCTCTTAACCTAACTGAAGTGAAAATAGCTAAACTAATGTAAATATTTTTAATGATAGTGCATACAGCCTACCATGTAGTTAAGAGTTTATGGCCCTGTTTGGAAACGTCGTGGTTATTTGACCACAGCGCGTACCGCCAATAAGTCCATCAACCTTGATTAAAGAATTCTTAACACGTGAGAAAATTCCAATCAAACAGTGTCCGCGGTATGTAAACGTCACAGGTCACAGTACATTCAATGATTGGTTTTTTTTTGCAAAAGAAACTCTCTAGCTGATAAGGCTGCGAGAGAAAGCTGCAAGGGGTGTGTGCCACTGAGGGGAGTAGCTGTTATTTTCCCCCAGTTCATCCTGATTGCACGGTTCAGAAAACTTTATCTAAATTGGTACACGACTGAGGATCGTGAATGTGTTAAAAAATTAGGAGCTACCTTAACTGCGGAAGGGGTTTATGCTCTGAATGACAAAGTCATTCCGCCTAGCGGATATCAAAACTGAACTAATTGATCGTGTACCACATTATTGCAAACACCGAGGGGTTCAGGAAAACATATGCTATGTTACACAACATGGTTTTGGTTAGAGATGTTTACAACCTGTGAAGGATGGACTGTCCAGATGTTATCCACTGTTTTCAAAGGAGCCACAAATTTGAAAAGGTAAAATCCCAATGGCCACAGTCCTCGCCCGCTAGGACCATTCACACATTTACAATTGGATTTTATTTCGTTACCTTCTGATCATGGGTACAAATGTATTTATTCCTCATTTGTAAATTTTCCAGATGCTCTGAGAGGGTATGTTGGATTTTCAATCCCTCTCATTGCACCATGGATCGGAAAATTATAGATTTTCATAAAAATAGGGGTATCTTTACCTGGGAATTTTAGGTTATATGCAATGTCTGTATTTGGTATCTGTGAGGTGACTGAGGTTCTGACCAATGTCAGGAATGCAATAACATTGATTATCTCATTTAGCCAGCTTTCAGAGAATAATCATATATACGTTTATTGCAGTGAGTTTATTTTACGATATAACAAATTGACCAAATTCATCATAGTTGTATAAGACACATACGGATACATTTTTTTTTTTTTTTAAAGTCAATTTCTTTCTAAAAAGGTCTTTTGGTTTTAACTGTGCATTCCCCCTACAGCTCTGTTTTTGTAGCGCTCAATGTCCTTCAGGATAACTGAAAGACACTTTGCAGGAATAATCTTAAAGTACTCACGTGCGCATTGAAGAATGCCCATTTCAGTGGCCCTCAGTGCTCAACATGCCTGGAGATCTTAAAAAAGGCTGCATTCAATCTAAAGGTTACAAATCATGTACAAGTGGGGACGACGTGGGGATGATCCAGAAAATAGGAACTAGGACCAATGTCCTCCAGGTATGAGGGTCCTTATTCGGTGTTGTTTGACCAATCCAACATCTCTTCTTGTTGAAATCGAGCCAGGCTTGACTCGATGGATGCATCTTGCACAAGTGAAGCCTCTGTCGCGCGCTTGCTGATAACTAACCCTCCCTCTAATGTGATTTATTCCAACAGGTGTGCGGCACTTTATATCCCAAGGAATAAACAATGACTAATTGTTTCCTCTCTTTAGGTTACAACAATGAGTCCCCCTGACCTATTGTGTTTAAAAAAAAAAAAAAAAGAAAAAAAAAAGAAACTGAAAACCATGGTGTTTGTTTATGTGTATTGGTATTGTCCTGTTTAGTTTGTCTGTCTCGTTATGTGTGTGTTTTTGTTGTGTTTTTATCCAAATATTTCTGCTCCTACTATTCTATATCTCTAATAGGTACGAGTGCATGCTGTCACACAGAAAATATTCTGCGTATTTGTACCACCACGACTGGTTCTAAGGGTGACCCTTTGGTGTTGACTTCTGCACAGTGCAGCTCATTGAACGATATCCGGAGTGGTTGCTGTGCTTCGTTGCGGGACAGCACTGTTTCATCCTAAGAACTTGGACGCTCAATCATCACCCTCACTCGTTAACTCTACGTCATCTGAGAGACTTTTGCAAAAATCTAACAGCTGAGATATATATACATTTTTATATATATATATATATATGTATATGTGACCAATCACGGAAAGTAGGGACACAAGACGGTTCTGGGGCATTTTTTGAGTTATTCACATATTCTAAAGTGTAGCCTCAAGCTTTTCAAGATGTGTAACACATGGAAATCTGATAATATTTGGAGAAGTTATGGCCATTTGAAGGTAGGGGGCACTCAAAAAGAGCTCAAAAGGCAGAAAATTGCCTCTAAGATTGTGCAGTTCTCCATCTGTTCTCACCTGCTGGAGTGACAATAGGCTCATTTACATCTCATTTAGATAAGCCATTCCCCCTGTAAAGGCTGCAGGTTGCATAACAACGACTAGACTCAACGGGAAAAATCGACCCGTCATACTATTAATAATAAAGGATAATTGTGCATTGTAAAATGTCATTAATTTATCTTTTTTGACTTTTAAAAAAATGATTTATAGGCTGAAATATGTGAGTTTTATCTTTTTATAAAACCCTTTTTTGTCAAAACTCTAAATTTGAACTTGTGCATTGTAGATAACGTTGCAAGACACCTCCTTTAAAATCTGGCCATCATTTTTAATTTTTAACACAAAACGACAAACTTTGATGTTTATGGAACCTCACCCCATAAGAAACAGAAAAAGTATTCTTGCAGATCTCGTTGCCTCCAATGGGGGTTCGGGCACACTTTCTCTTTGTTCAGGGTCCTTCTTTTGTGGATGTAACCATCTCCGAAGTTTGCACTAGTGTGTCTGTTTGCCTCTAAATGTCCAATAATTCGCATGTCCTGCACTCTTTTTCCGCAGCTAAAAAAAAATCCAGCCATATATGCTGTACATAATGTCTGGAGAAAGCTTCTGGCTACAGGGACTGGTCTCCCATGCAGAGAGTTCTCTTTTCTCCCTCGTGTAGCAGTTACAGTCCCAAAGTTATGGATTTTCCCATTTCTCTGTCTTTATATCCCCATCAAATGTTTTACTATCGATATAGCCTCTGATATCTTACGGTCCAACGCGTCTGACGCCAGTCCGATACATTCTTCCTCGTCTTCATCTTCGCTCAGTTTGTAGATTAGGGGATATTATTCAGTCTTATTATGCTGCTTTAACGTCGCTCAGATCGTCTTCAATCAAGTGAGACGTTTGTTCATAAGCATCCGGCTTGTCGAAGAAGTACTTCAAAACGTTTTTCGCCGTCACGGCCAGAGCGCTGCATAATAATTAGCCACGCTTCCCTTGGAGGGCGGGGGCAATCACAAAAGAACAAAAGCGGCTTATCCAGTATGGAAATAACACAGACAATGACACGAGCCCCTACTGCGTGCTAGAATCTCCGAAAAACAGCCGATTTTCAACCTCAAAATGTAACGCTTTTAAATATACCAATACTAGCTATCTCAAACACGGATAGGCTTCTTCGTGATCTCAACTAACAGATTCTGCAAAAAAACTAAAATCACCCAATTAACAAAAATGCGCTTCTTTCTCATTTTGCTCCGAAAGTTGTTCTGCCCGACTTGTGTCACTGGTTTCCGTGAAAAATGGGGTCACATATATTTACAAATTCCTACATTAAGAAAATGCCTTACAAGATTCTTGATCAAACGATATTCTTATTCTCCCATTTATACCAGTATGATGAGAAATCTTTACCTTGCAGGTGCCAAGGTAAGGAAAGGTATGAAGATGTTGAAAATGGATCAACGAAAGTTTGGAAATTAACGACATGGTACCCCTGTATGATAAGGACAAATACCTTCAAACAACTACCTCCCAAGTCACAGAAGACAAAGAACGATGAAGAGTTTAGAGTTGGAAAAGATGGTAGGAGGCTGTAGTAAGTCCCTCGACCCAGCAAAAGTCCAGGGACGCCAGGGGTCGAATTCTTTTTAGTTGATTCTCGTCTGGCCATCCTGGTGAAGATCTTTGTTATTTTTAAGGGAGCTGGGTTTAAGAGGTATTTACAGTACTATCTATCTGGAAATTGTTTTAATTGATTTTCTATATTTTCATGTATGTATCATGTATTTTTCTTTTGAATTACTCCTGTATTTTTGTTTTGATTTACGAAAAGGTGGTGGCGAGTCCCTTTTTGATAAGACTCGAGTGGGGGATTGGTGTGTGGAGATTCCAAAGAAATCCATGTGGTGACAGGGATTCTGAGAAGAAGTCCACGTATTCAAATTAATTCCACGTGTTGAGAGAGATTCTGAGAAGGTCCAAATATCCAAGATGCCACGTATTCAAAATGTGTTTCTACTCATAATGATAAGTTTCATTTAAAATGTTAAAATTAATATTCCATGGTAATGATATATCTCATATATATAAATAAGTTTCATTTATATATTCAAGATGTTTTTGGTACACTTTGTGGTATATTTCATATGTAATTTCAAAGTATTTCTAACTGTGTAGTCAGCTGGGTCTGCTTTGCATAAGGAGTTAAACTGCACGTATTGTTTTTTTGTGCCAATATTTCTGAGAACTATCAGCATGATATTTTGAATCTAAAAAAGAGGAAGAGGTCCAAAGTCGAGACACTGACTAGATTATTTTTAAAGGGCATGTGTTATTAAGATATAGTCCAGATGACGAACTTATGTCTGGAACCGGTAGGATATAAGATAGAGATACGCACTCTGCAAATTAGGATAGGATTGACTCTGGTCTCTCTATCTTTTCTTCAGCTCTCACTTCCTTTTTTTCCTTGGCTTCAATCGAAAACTCTTAGACTCAGACTTAGAACTCTTACAGGTTTTTATTCAAATTCAGATACTTTAATACTTAATACTTTGGTACTTTTGACTTAAACAAATGACTGTTTATGTTTTACTTACAATTTTACTAATGGTTTGATTAATACTAGATGGGTGCAATCCATCATAAATGGATTGTTATTAAAATTGTACTAACATTGGATTTACATTTTCTATATTTGAAGATTGTTATTAATATCAAGAATTTTGTTTCCAAGTTATGATTTGTGGTTTCTGTTCTCTATATTCTTTTTAATAAATTTACATATTATTACACCTTGACCGTCTGATTTGGATTCGATTTTGCATCAGTTTATGGAAGGGCACCGCTGGGATAGATTCGATCCTTGAAGTCATTTGGATGCATCGCAAGGCAAGAAAAAGAGAGGTGAGTTGCTCATAACCCCCATAATTCTCTTTATGGGCTTCTGTTGGCGCAACCCTGCCGAGTCTAAGAGCTATATATGCGGACCCATTTTGATAATGTTTTTCTGACTGCAGCAAGAGAACGAAATTGGGGCTGGTACGGTGGTTTAACCATGTGTGAGGAATGAGCGTGCGCTCCCTGTGGTTGAGAACGCGATTTGTAGCATTAATGTGTCGTACACTGAAGGGGTTTTACCGACAGTGTGGATAATTCTGCGTAGCAAGTACACTTTGCGGGGCTTACCGGAGGTGTATTGCGGGTGCTTTCAGGGCTTACTGAAGCGCAAACAGTTTTTGAGACACGCGCTGTAAGGGCTTACTTCAGCATGCTGGTCAGATCTGTATGTCGTCTCTCGTTTTGATATAGGCTCTGGGAAAGGACTCGACAGCTTTGACTCTTGCAGAATTCCACTTTGCGACTAAATTCTAAATCCATATATTTTGACAATTGTTTGAATGTGGCGGAATACCACATTGTGACTGATTTTCAACTTTGTATAATTGCTATAATTGTCAGACGGTTAATTAAGTTAAATGAATTAAGAGTAAAGAGAACACCAAATTTAACAATTTAATTAAGTGTATTTAATTGAGTGTATCTGAATTGGATAAAACTTTTTCTTTGTTGGGGGTGTCAACACACGACGTAATGGCTAATGTACAGATGGTAGACAACCAAAATGAGTAATACCGCTGTAGGGCCGCGGCGTTAACTGCAAGTCAGCCGCGTGTGTTAAATTTATTCGCGAAACTAACCGCCCAGGTGGCGCAAAGGGACGGATTGCGAACTGAATGTAATTGTAAAATGAGATAAAAGGAGGAGGTAAAACAACAATAACATAATGATATAACATTGTACCATCTTTAAAAACCATTAAAAAATGTACAGTGAGTTAATTTCAAAATGTAGGACAGTCTTAGGCTACAGTCTACTCATCAAAAATTAAAAGAAGACCTTTACACAAAGGATCTTATGCTTGCTATAGTTATTAAACAGTCATTAAATATAAGGCCTATATATACGGATAAAAAGCTAAATGTTTTCATTTCGGTTACAAAGCCTATTTTTCCTAATGAATAATAGTTAAGCTTGAAATAGGCAACATCACGAATATGGAAACGTTTGGATTTCTCCCGAATGAGAGCCCAACCTTACCTTATGGTTCGCTTTAAATTATTCATTTATTTTTTTTTTGTTTGTTTATAGTTAAGCCTATATTATTATATACTGCAATTATATTTATCCATTAGAATTATATATTTGTAATTATTGTTCTGTTCTGATAAATTTGTTATATTTAAAGGATTTGTTGTAAAGTGAAGAGAACTAAAAATATCCTGGTGGCACATTATTAGGCCAGCCGTTATTATTTCTGAATGTAATAAAATGCAACTTATACATGACTTTTTTTTTTTTTTCTCTCACAAACTTAATTTATTTTTTAGCCTGTTTTAAAAAATAAATAAATAAATAAATAGAATAAAATAACATGCAGGAAACGAAAACAGGCGATTAATCGGTTAAAATTTGTTACTGTGGGGTAATTATAATTATTATATACTTAGGACCAGAGTCTGGGCCTAATCTAGGCTATCCAGGTTTTTTTTTTTTTTTTTTTTTTTTTTTTTTTTTCATTGCATCTAAAAATGACTTTGTGCAGCACATTCACTTCGCACGCTCAACCTGCCTCGCGTGTTGCTCAGCTGTGGACGATTTAAAAATGTTTGATATAAAGGTTGCTGTCCCATTTTATACAGGAATTGTTCATTAAAAAAAAAATCGAATTATTTAGTTCTAATTATATTGTTAACACAAGTTCATTTAGGCTATTTAACATGCACTGTGACATTTTACCCTTTTTAACTTATAAACTCCTTGAGATTTTAAAGTCATTTTTAATAGTATTGAAGTTCAAGTTTTTAAAAAAAAGGTTTTAATTGCTTAAATTATTTCTATGAATTAATAATATGTTAATTGCTTAAATTATTTATATGAATTAATAATATGTTATGTTTATTCTTGTAGAAAATAAGTGTGTTATTCTTTAAGAAAACAAGGGAAAAATATTGGGATGGGATGATCCAAATATTATTCATATTTGTTTTGCTTCACCTATTTATGTAAGCTACAATTATCTAAAAAAAAAAAAAAAACAATGTAATTAAAAGTGCCATCGGCCTGAGTAAATTTTACCATTATAGAATTGTGACTTTTTATAGGATAGTGATTTAGGAGGTGAAAATACTGTGAAATTACAAATGTTATGGGATTTTAAAGCATAACAACTGAAGGTCTAAAGCATTTTTTTTTTAAACCATGGCACTTAAAGTTTTGAACTAAAATATTATTTCAACCATATAGCCTGTGAATAAACAAAATGCATACTTTTTCAATGAAAGAACACTGAGAGTTTGCTTCTGGTGTTTGGATTTGTACTTCAATATGAGCTCCAAGTTTAGGAATAGCCAACACGTTTTTTTTTTATATTTTATATTCTCTCTCTCTCTCCCATTTAACTCTCTATATAACAGCATTAACTTACAATGAAATACATCTTCCTTCAGGAAGACTGAATGTTTTTCTGTCTTGCTAAATGTTGGGCTCATGATCAGTAAGTTGTATTCGCTCAAACTGATTTAGTTAAATCAAAACTTGCAGTTAGCGCGAGTCCCGCGCGCTGTGAAGCGGGAGCAGCTGATGGAGGACTCCGCTTGGTCGTAAAGCCTTCCGCAAACGCTACGTTCACAAATAACAATGATTTTCGTAAAATAATGATTAATTAACAATTGATAATTTGTTATTATTATGGTTTTGTGAAAACAATAATATGGGCTGCGGGGAAAATAATGAATAAAAAGAGTAGGGCTGCTGTGAGTGCAGGCATGTTTCAGCCCAGTAACATGACAACACAACGTTCCTCACAGCCAAAAAACAGACCTAGTTCAGTCCAGCTGGAGGGGGTTGGGGTAGTTCTGTATAGCTTGTGGGGGTCGAGATAAAGGTGTGAATCTCTTGGTCTTTCATATGGACAGTGTCTTATGAGGGTTTCAAACTTGCAGAACAGGTTTAGATAGGACTCGTCATATTGGTTTTTCACAACTTTGAAGAAAGGTTTTGATCCACTTCAAATGTTGACTAATGTATAGCGCAATATAGTTTATTAGTTATTATAACTTCAGAGGAAGTTGCCTTAACTCAAAAAAAAAAAATTCGCAAACTGTTGCGTTCATTTTATTTTGTTTAGTCTAAACAATATTATTTTTAGACTATGAAATATAAATTCTCACAGAATGTAGCCTTTTCATAACCATATATTGTCTATATATCTCTTTGTGTTTTTCGAAATCCCAAACAGAGTCCAGACATCAGTATGATCCGTCTATGATGTTTTATAGGCTTTTTTAGATTTGGGAATACACATGCGTTACAGACATGACAAAAAAAAAAAAAAAAAAACATTTTGGAGTTTTTGGAGACATTATTATTATTATTATTATTGTTATTATTTATTTTTGTAGCCTATTTACAATGCACAAACCAGAAGCAACAATATCTGCAGAGAAGGGTTGGCCATTCTCAAAAAAAAATATCAATTTTATTTCAATTTTCGTTTTTGTGTTTCAGAGGAAAAATCAGTGTTAAGGCATCTCTCCATTACAGACCGGTTCTGAAAGAAGAATTTATGCAAACGCATATAAAATGCTTTAAAAACTTTAACAGAGATGTCTAGAGGGTATTTAATAGATCTGCCCCCCACGTAAGATTTTTCTAGTTACTAGTCGTTCATTTGTCATTATTACTAATCGCAGGTTTATATTAAATTTACATCTATAATCCATAATGAGCCTTAATATATTCTGCACTCAAGCACATGCATTAAGTTTGCCCCAAAGCACAGGCAGAAGTAGCCTAATAATTGTAAAAAAGGAGACATTTTAATCATTTAATAATAAACAAATGTTTTATTGTCGGCTGCAAGATGAAATTCACAGTGCTGACTCTCTCCACATGGACGCGCCTATACAGAGAAATACAACCTTCACAGATTACATAATCCTTTCGTTCTGAATTGATTAGTTTAAAAGACATTTCAAGCTTTCTGTAGATATATTTATCATGTATGTGAGACAATTTTAAGTTATTTCATTATCAGGAAAAAATTCAAGTGATCTAGAGGGCGCCTCCCTGTCCTGCATGCGCATTAATAATTTCGCACAAACACTTAAATATGAATAATTATTCACATTTTGCATATGCATTACAACGTAAATTATTTTTTACATGCAATTATCCAAAATAAAACCAAACAAGATTTGTAATGAAGATAAAAACAAATGAGAATAAATGCTGCGCGTGCACTCAGCATCACTCGCGCCCCGCAAATCATGCACGCAGACATTTTACCCACCTGCATTTAAATGTGGCTGCAATTTATTTTTATTTTTTTTTACTTAAATTCTGTGTAAGCAAGTAACGGCGGCTCCCTTTAAAATCACTGAAGTTGTCTATTAATGAAGCTCTTTTTTACATCATTTGAACTTTGGTGATTATAATGAGAGAACTTGAGTTTAATCGTGAGGACGTTTTATTAATCAGTCCATTCTTTAGAATTTCAATGATTTAGCTAAATCGTGCAGGTTTTTTTATATTCGTTTCTTGTTTTAATTAGGCCTAAATAATGGGAACGAAATTATACAGTGCCTGACGTTTTACTAAAATAAAGAAAATAATTTATAAAACACGCAACAATTTCTTAATCAGTCTACAGACAAATATATTTTCCCAAGAAGTTGTCTGTCAAAATAAAGGACAGTTAACGAATAACAAAAATGCATGCTGTTTTAT
The DNA here is from genome assembly GCF_018340385.1 of Cyprinus carpio. NCBI lineage: Eukaryota > Metazoa > Chordata > Actinopteri > Cypriniformes > Cyprinidae > Cyprinus > Cyprinus carpio. The sequence continues at coordinate 31,917,078 of NC_056615.1, read as the reverse complement.
TAAAGGAATTTTAAAATATAAATTAAAATATAGGCCTAATATATGAGAATATTGACATTTTGCATATAAATCCATGTAGCCTAGCTCACTAAAACTAGGCTACCACTTTTAATGCTACGATGCAAAGTAAACCACAGTTTATTTTGAATAATATAACACATAATTCATATTATATAAATAATACTGCACACCTATTAAATGTATCAAATCTAAAATATGGTGTAATACTGTGTAGCTTAGAGAAAATATAAGCACAGGCTCAGGCACAGGCTTGACATTTATCCTGCTTGAATTCGTTCTAAGAAATGCACATAACTTCATAAGTACCAAACTTTCATCTGTAAATATTAAATATTTTAACTATAGTGTTTTTCTTTCATTTTCCCTGACTGCAGCCGTCAAATAGTAACACATCAGCGAGGCAAACTGACGTCTATTTGCGAAAATGTGCTTTGATGCGCTTGTTTGAAAACTTGTGATTAAAGCGCCACTCAGCGGTCAAAAGCTGCAAATGCACTTTGCAGACGCCGCGGCGGCGGTACGAGCGGCGGTAGAAGTAACGTTTTGGATGTCCACCTACTGTAAAAGGAGCTCTTAACGAAGCTGTCACTGCCCAAGTAGCGATGTTAGGCATCGGTAATAAAGAAAAGATTAAACAGAAAATGGCTAGAGATGAATTTCAAGAAATATGGGGTCCGCGTAGGCAGTGTGAATGGTTGATGAAGGAAGTTAATGATCCTAAGAAACAAAAGAAATATGCACGTGTTTTATGTTGTTTGTGAATTTGTGCAAGCAAAAGGTCTTTTAACATCGCAATGGAAGGATAGTTTGTGTGGATAAACAGGCACAAGCCGCTAGAGACGCTACACAAGATATGTGGGATTTATTAGACATTGTAATTAAGGAAACAAGAGCAGATACAGGGAGAGTTCCTAAATTGATAATATCTATAGCTGGCAGGAATATGCTTCGAAACTAAAAGCAGTGATTGCCAAGGCAGGGAGACATGTGACGAATGCCTCAGAGAATGGTGGTATACAGGTTGCCGCTATTTCTCCTGGGGACCTGGAGGAAGTTGAGAATGAGTGGGGCGAGTATGTGAAACTGCGTCCAAAATTACCCCGCTATAGTGAAATAAATAAGGAAAAGGGAGTTGTTGTTCCCACCGCCCCTATGGCTCCGATATCCATTCCTTTGCCTGGGCAGGCAATGCCAGGACATCAGGAATCGACAGCGGCTGGTCAAGTGGGGGTTTATCGATCTATGGGTGTGTGAGATTTGACTAGTATTGTAAATACACTGCCACTCATGAAATCTAACAGTACCAATTCTGATTTCTGGGATCGTTTGTGGGTAATGGCAAGAGCCAACCGCCTAGCAGTGAAAGATCTGTATTAAATTTGTGAGCAAGTCTGCCCATCTACATAAACGGGACAAATTGTTAATCTCACCCCTCCTTTACAGCCACCAGCGAATGCAGATGATTACGCAACTCAGTACAGAGTGCTGCGTACCAAAGTACAGCGTAAAATAGGAAATGGAATTCAGACTTTCACTAATGTGACAATGATTAGGCAGGGTCCTAATGAACCTTTTGTTGATTACACGGAGCAATTCACAAAGGCACTGAAAGAATTTGTGGCAGCACGTGGGGGTCCATGATCCACACTGCGCAGTCAAATATGAATGCTAAATTTACACAGTTTCGTTCTTCTCTGCCAACAATAATTGACTGGTCTTCTTTTGTTGCATGGGGGACACGGGCTCAAGACATCATGGAACAACAGAAGAAGGGACTGGTTGCTGCAGTTGGTCAGCCCTCTGCTCCAGCATTTCACTGTTATCATTGCCAGCGCGATGGTCACTACGCAAACAGGTGATCGAGATTTCAGAAAGCCCAGTTCCTCTTCAGCAACAGCAGGCACCGAAACCACTTCCTCGAGCTCATGCTGAAAATAACCCTGGTGCAGAGTGCTGACATGGAGGCTCAGCTAAAACAACTCATGCAGCAGGTTGAAAAGCTGACAAGAGCTCTTGAGAATACAGACTGACAGATAGTGGCCTCCATTTTATATGAACACGAAGACCCTTGTCCATTTTTACTTGCTAACCTAGGAGGCCAGGATAGCTACATTCTTGTGGGCACGGGGGTCTGTGTCTCAGTAACTGATATTAATTTGCCTTTAACAAACAAACAAATGCATCTTCAAGGTATATCTGGTCGCAGTATTTCTCTAAGCCTCTGTTGATTCCTCTAATAATATATCCATTTGAACAGCCACTTTTGGTGCAATTCTGGGTTGGAGAAAGCCAAGTTGGCACGGTAATGGGAATGGACATATTGAGTAAATTGGGAGCAGATGTTTTGCTGACTAGGGGTCAATTAATTAGTCAGTGTCTACCAATTCCCATACCAGGGTTCAATAAAACTGGAATTCCTAAATTAAGCCTTGGAGCTATCACAGTTAATGAAAAGAAGTCTACTGATTCCTCAGTGATACAATATTTTTCTGAGAAATTTCCAAATTTGTGGTCAACTTCTAAACTTGATGTTGGTCTTTGCAGGATTAAACCTTTGAATGTTTCAGGTCCTATACATCCTCCAGTATTTCAGTATCCTCTTCGGAGAGAAGCAGAGAGAGCTGCACAGGAAATTGTGAACCAGCTTCAGGAATCAGGGATTTTGGTAAGGTGTACTTCCCCAACTAACTCACCTTTGTGGCCTGTGAAAAATCCAGATGGTAGCTATAAGTTAACTATAGACTGCACCACATTGAATGCTGTGACTCCTAAAATAACTATTGTTGCTGATCCAGCAACCATTCTTAATGACATTTCTCCAAACCATCTCTATTTTAGCGCAGTAGATATAACCAATGGCTTTTGGTCTTGTCCTATCAGAGAGGAAGATCAATACAGATTTGCCTTTCAATATTGTGACAACATTCTTCTCACATCTCAAGATAAAGCACAACACTTGAGTGTATTCACTCGGTTGTTGAAAACACTCCAAGAGGCGGGTTTCCTCTTGAACAAACGAAAAGCCCAATTGTTTCAATCGGAAGTTAAATTTTTAGGTCAAAGTATAGGTTGTGAGGGAAAGAGACCTCTTTCAGACCGGGTCATAGCCATTACTCAATTGAATAAACCAACCACAGTTACTGGTTTAAGATCATTAATGGGGCTATTCGATTTTAAATGGATGTATATCCCAGATTTTTCTGATTTGGCTAAACCTCTAACAGAGGCTCTTAAATGAGGCCTTCCGGGGGCTTCCCCTTTGGAGTGGACAGCAGACATGGCTGAGTCTTTTACTCTCCTCAAATCCGCATTAGCCTCCTCTCCTGCTTTACATCACCCCGACATGACAAAGGCATTCCATGTATGGACACATGTTGGCCCAAGTGCTTATAACTGTGTGCTGGGACAATGTAAAGGTGACAAAAGTTATGGCATTGTTGGATATTATTCAACTTTGATTCCCTCTTCCATGAAAGGACAGATGCCATGTTTGATGGCCTTGGACTGTGCTGAGTGGGCGTTGAAGGTCACTGAGCCCATTGTCGGTTATAATCAGATGATCCTTCACTCTCCACATTGTTTCCTATGCCTGCTCTCAGAGACAAAAATAAAGTCGATTTCAAATCAACAACATGCAAAATGGGAAACTGCTCTCATGAACCCTCAACTCACTGTTGTTGCAGACAACCGGACAAATACTGCCTCCCTAATGGAGAATGAGGGGAGTGCACATGACTGCGCTGAGGTTATTATCTGTGACAAGGGACATTTTGTCAGAGATGAACCGTTTTCAGATTCTCTGGACATGTTTGTGGATGGCAGCAGCTTCTACGAGGGTGACGCGCTATACGGGCTGGGCGGTAGTGGAGGGGAAGATGGGCGAGGTCTTGGCTGAGGGGTCGCTTCGGGGAGGAAGTGCTCAGATAGCTGAACTGCATGCTTTAAAAGCTGCCTTAAATCTGGCTCTTAACCTAACTGAAGTGAAAATAGCTAAACTAATGTAAATATTTTTAATGATAGTGCATACAGCTACCATGTAGTTAAGAGTTATGGCCCTGTTTGGAAACGTCGTGGTTATTTGACCACAGCGGGTACGCCAATAAGTCATCAAACCTTGATTAAAGAAATTCTTAACACGTGAGAAAATTCCAACAAACAGTGTCGCGGTATGTAAAGTCACAGGTCACAGTACATTCAATGATTGGTTGGCAAAAGGAAACTCTCTAGCTGATAAGGCTGCGAGAGAAGCTGCAAAGGGTGTGGCACTTGAGGGAGTAGCTGTTATTTTCCCAGTTCATCCTGATTGCACGGGTTCAGAAACTTTATCTAAATTGTACACGACTGAGGATCGTGAAATGTGTTAAAAAATTAGGAGCTACCTTAACTGAGGAAGGGGTTTATGCTCTGAATGACAAAGTCATTCCGCCTAGCGGATATCAAACTGAACTAATTGATCTGTACCACAGTATTGCACACCGAGGGGTTCAGGAAAACATATGCTATGTTACAACAAACATGGTTTTGGTTAGAGATGTTACAACCTGTGAAGGATGGACTGTCCAGATGTATCCACTGTTTGCAAAGGAAGCCACAATTTGGAAAAGGTAAAATCCCAATTGGCCACAGTCCTCGCCCGCAAGGACCATTCACACATTTACAATTGGATTTTATTTCGTTACCTTCTGATCATGGGTACAAATGTATTATTCCTCATTTGTAAATTTTCCAGATGCTCTGAGAGGGTATGTTGGATTTTCAATCCCTCTCATTGCACCATGGATCGGAAATTATAGATTTTCATAAAATAGGGGTATCTTTACTGGGATTTAGGTTATATGCAATGTCTGTATTTGGTATCTGTGAGGTGACTGAGGGTCTGACCTATGTCAGGAATGCAATAACAGTGATTATTCATTTAGCCCAGCTTTCAGAGAATAATACATATATACGTTTATTGCAGTGAGTTTATTTTACGATATAACAAATTGACCAAAATTCATCATAGTTGTATAAGACACATACATTTTTTTTTTTTTTAAAGTCAAATTTCTTTCTAAAAGGTCTTTGGGTTTTAACTGTGCATTCCCCTACAGCTCTGTTTTTGCGCTCAGGTCCTTCAGGATAACTGAAAGACACTTTGCAGGAATATCTTAAAGTACTCACGTGCGCATTGAAGAATGCCCATTTCAGTGCCCTCAGTGCTCAACATGCTGGAGATCTTAAAAAGGCTGCATTCAATCTAAAGGTTACAAATCATGTACAAGTGGGGGACGAAGTGATGATCCAGAAAATAGGGAACTTAGGACCAATGTCCTCCAGGTATGAGGGTCCTTATTCGGTGTTGTTGACCACTCCAACATCTCTTCTTGTTGAAATCGAGCCAGGCTTGACTCGATGGATGCATCTTGCACAAGTGAAGCCTCTGTTGCCGCTTGCTGATACTAACCCTCCCTCTAATGTGATTTATTCCAACAGGTGGTGCGGCACTTTATATCCAAGGAATAAACAATGACTAATTGTTTCCTCTCTTTAGGTTTACAACAATGAGTCCACCCTGACCTATTGTGTTTAAAAAAAAAAAAAAAAGAAAAAAAAAAGAAACATAAAAACATTCCTTTTCCTAATATGTATTGGTATTAACATGTTTAGTTTGTCTGTCTCGTTATGTGTGTGTTTTTGTTGTGTTTTTATCCAAATATTTCTGCTTCTACTATTCTATATCTCTAATAGGTATGAGTGCATGCTGTCACAGAAATATTCTGCGTATATTTACCACACACGACTGGTTCTAAGGGTGACCCTTTGATGTGACTTCTGCAACAGTGCAGCTCATTGAACGATCCGGGAGTGGTTGCTGTGCTCGTTGCGGGACAGCACTGTTTCATCCTAAGAACTGGACGCATCATCATCACATCACTCGTTAACTCTACGTCATCTGAGAGACTTTTGCAAAAATCTAACAGCTGAGATATATATACATTTTTATATATATATATATATATGTATATGTGACCAATCACGGAAAGTAGGGACACAAGACGGTTCTGGGGCATTTTGAGTTATTCACATATTCTGAAAGTGTAGCCTCAAAGCTTTTCAATGATGTGTAACACATGGAAATCTGATAATATTTGGAGAAGTTATGGCCATTTGAAGGTAGGCACTCAAAAAAGCTCAAAAGGCAGAAAATTGCCTCTAAGATTGTGCAGTTCTCATCTGTTCTCACCTGCTGGGAGTGACAATAGGGCTCATTTACATCTCATTTAGATAAGCCATTCCCCCTGTAAAGCTGCATGGTTGCATAACAACGACAGACGCAACGGGAAAAATCGGACCGCATACTATTAATAATAAAGGATAATGTGCATTGTAAATGTCAGTAATTTATCTTTTTTGACTTTTATAAAAATGATTTATAGGCTGAAATATGTGAGTTTTATCTTTTTATAAAACCTTTTTTGTCAAAACTCTATTTGAACTTGTGCATTGTAGATAACGTTGCAAGACACTCCTTTAAAATCTGGCCATCATTTTTAATTTTTAACACAAAACGACAAACTTTGATGTTTATGGAAACTCACCCCATAAGAAACAGAAAAGTATTCTTGCAGATCTCGTTGCCTCCAATGGGGGTTCGGGCACACTTTCTCTTTGTCAGGGTCTTCTTTGTGGATGTAACCATCTCCGAAGTTTGCACTGTGTGTCTGTTTGCCTCTAAATGTCCAATAATTCGCATGTCCTGCCACTCTTTTTCCGCAGCTAAAAAATCCAGCCATATGCTGTACATAATGTCTGGAGAAAGCTTCTGGCTACAGGACTGTCTCCCATGCAGAGAGTTCTCTTTTCTCCTCGTGTAGCATTTACAGTCAAAGTTATGGATTTTCCCAATTTCTCTGTCTTTATCCCCATCAAATGTTACTATCGATATAGCCTCTGATATCTTACGGTCCAACTCGTCTGACGCCAGTCCGATACATTCTTCCTCGTCTTCATCTTCGCTCAGTTGTAGATTAGGGATATTATTCAGTCTTATTATGCTGCTTTCAACGTCGCTCAGATCGTCTTCAGAATCAGTGAGCGTTTGTTCATAAGCATCCGGCTTGTCGAAGAAGTACTTCAAAACGTTTTCGCCGGCCAGAGCGCTGCATAATAATTAGCCACGCCTTCCCTTGGAGGGCGGGGGCAATAACAAAAGAAACAAAAGCCGGCTTATCCAGTATGGAAATACACACAGACAATGACACGCCCCTACTGCGTGCTAGAATCTCCGAAAAACAAGCCGATTTCAACCTCAAAATGTACGCTTTTAAATATACCAATACTGCTATCTCAAACACGGAGAGGCTTCTTCGTGATCTCAACTAACAGATTCTGCAAAAAAACTAAAATCACCAATTAAAAAAAATGCGCTTCTTTCTCATTTTGCTCGAAAGTTGTGCTGCCGACTTGTGTCACTGGTTTCCGTGATGGGTCACATATATTTACAAATTCCTACATTAAGATGCCTTACAAGATTCTTGATCAAAGATATTCTTATTCTCCCATTTATACCAGTAGTGATGAGGAAATCTTTACCTTGCAGGTGAAGGGTAAGGAAAGGTATGAGATGTTGAAAATGATCAACGAAAGTTTGGAAATTAACGACATGGTACCCCTGTATGATAAGGACAAATACCTTCAACAACTACCTCCCAAGGGCAAGAAGACAAAGAACGATGATAGAGTTTAGAGTTGGAAAAGATGGTAGGCTGTAGTAAGTCCTCGACCCAGCAAAAGTCCAGGGGACGCCAGGGGTCGAATTCTTTTTAGTGATTCTCGTCTGGCCATCCTGGTGAAGATCTTTGTTAATTTTAAGGGAGCTGGGGTTAAAGAGGTATTTACAGTACTATCTATCTGAAATTGTTTTATTGATTTTCTATATTTTCATGTATGTATCATGTATTTTTCTTTTGAATTACTCTGTATTTTTGTTTTGATTTAAGGAAAAGGTGGTGGCGAGTCTTTTGATAAGACTCGAGTGGGGGATTGGTGTGTGGAGATTCAAAGAAATCCATGTGGTGACAGGGATTCTGAGAAGAAGTCCACGTATTCAAATTAATTCCACGTGTTGAGAGAGATTCTGAGAAGTCCAAATATCCAAGATGCCACGTATTCAAAATGTGTTCTACTCATAATGATAAGTTTCATTTAAAATGTTAAAATTAATATTCCATGGTAATGATATATCTCATATATATAAATACGTTTCATTTATATATTCAAAGATGTTTTTGGTACACTTTGTGGTATATTTCATATGTAATTTCAAAGTATTTCTAACTGTGTAGTCAGCTGGGTCTGCTTTGCATAAGGAGTTAAACTGCACGTATTGTTCTTTTGTGCCAATATCTCTGAGAACTATCAGCATGATATTTTGAATCTAAAAAGAGGAAGAGGTCCAAAGTCGAGACACTGACTAGATTATTTTTAAAGGTCATGTGTTATTAATTATATAAAACTTGTGTCTGGAAGTATATAACAGGGGTTTTCAAACTGTGGGTCGCAGAATGGAGCAAGGTGGGTCCCACAGTCACTTGGCTGCAGCTAAATTTTCGTTTAAAAGACACACAAACTCACACAGTTCAGTCTAGGGCTGCACGATATAGCCTACCAACATTAATTACGAATTGCGATATCCTTAGTGTGATTTTCGAATTGCAATTAAGTCCGCGATTTAAAACATGCGTTGCATGTTTTGAAGCATGGGCCTGCACGAGTTGTAATTACAGTGAGGGTCTCAGAGCAACGTCATTATTAAAAGGTTCAATCGGTCCGCATTATTAATGAGAAAAAACTCGCTCACTTCAATGAGCTGTATTCTGCATGAGATTACATACACCAGAAAATTCAAATGTTATGGAAATGGTTTCAGGTAGGCTATGTTCATTCATTTCTATCGTCTGTTTGAACTGCACTGTTTTCGTTCGGGAAACGGTCTGTAAAAAGCATTTCACATGTACGGGGTGAGCAGGGCATAAACGCAGGGTTAATTGTAACACTAAAAGATTTAAACATTTCCACATAAAATTTACAAAATTTTGCAATATTTCCTTGACATATCATCTTTATATAGAGAAAAAAATGTGCCAAAGTTCAAAAATCTTTTGAAGATATTGCTGACCATTTATTTAACCATTGCAAAAGCAAATTTCTGACTGAAGTAAATTTGTCATCTCGTTTTTAGTGTTTATTTAAAATGAGACACATCTGTTTATTATTTTTTACCTATTTCACAATTATTTTAATCTCCAAACTGTTTTAGTTAGTTCTGCTTTACTTCTTATGCTTTCCTAAAAAAGTGTTGGATTGTGCGTCGCTCTCCCTTACACACGGAAGGACCATGAATGCATTTTCTGTGCTGAACCCCGCGATGAGTTCAACAACACGCAGCGCAGATAACAGTTCACTGGAGTGAGCCTGTTTCACGTTTTTATGGACGCTTCATATTTTAACATCTGTAAACGAAGAAATTAAAACTTATTATAGGGATATTATAGGGAAATTTTACAGTTGTACACTAAAATAAAAGGATTATTTTTCTAAAATACTTATTTTCTGTCATATCAAACTTTTAATTAAGATTAGGCTTAAAATAATGTCTTTTTTTTGTTTCAAATATTTTGGTGGGTCGTGAAATAGATTATACTTGTCTAGGTGGGTCGTGGAATGGAAAAGTTTGGGAACCCCTGGTATATAAAATAGAAATACGCACTCTGCAAATTAGGATAGGATTGACTCTGGTCTCTCTATCTTTTCTTCAGCTCTCACTTCCTTTTTTTCCTTGGCTTCAATCGAAAACTCTTAGACTCAGACTTAGAACTCTTACAGGTTTTTATTCAAATTCAGATACTTTGATATTTTGATACTTTAATATTTTAATACTTTGGTACTTTTGACTTAAACAAATGACTGTTTAGGTTTTACTTACAATTTTACTAATGGTTTGATTAATACTAGATGGGAGCAATCCATCATAAATGGACTGAGATTAAAAATGTACTAACATTGGATTTACATTTTCTATATTTGAAGATTGTTATTAATATCAAGAATTTTGTTTCCAAGTTATGATTTGTGGTTTCTGTTCTCTATATTCTTTTTAATAAATGTACATATTATTACACCTTGACCATCTGACTTGGATTCGATTTTGCATCACTAATCATTTAGGCTTATTTGAAAACTACATGATATGTGTGCTGGAGCAGGGTTAGAACTAAACTCTGCACGGCTACGGCCCTCCAGGAACTGAGTTTGACACCCCTGGGATAGGCCTATTAGGCTACGTCTACATTAATCTGGATACATTTGAAAACGGCCTTTTCGTTTTAAAACGCTCTCCGTCCACGCGTTTTCAAGCGTTTTCCAAAAGTGTCTCATCCACACAGAAACATCAGAAAAAGTTAAGTTCGCTTTCTGCGCATGTGTAAAGCCTCAAAAAAGCTCACTGCAGATTATACACACTCACCATTCACTGACGCGTCCAGGTTGCACACACTAACGATTGTACGTCTGATCTATAACGCAACTCGCGATCGCGAGTAAATTTGCTTTCATCTTTGCAGAACTGTGATATGAAGAGTGTACAAAGTAACACATCTATAGCAATTGTGATATAGCACATAATGTGCACAATACCAGTATAAACACGGATATCTATTGGTGCAATATGCGTCTCATGACTAAACTTGCGTCATCATTTTCAAAAGCCTCCGTTTTCACAGTCCACACTACAACGCGAAAGCGTCATTTTCAAATTTATCCACTTTGGAGAGCGTTTTTAAAAAGCTCTGTTTTCCTTCACTAAAAACGCCATCTCAGTGTGGACGGGAGGCCAAAACGGAGAGAAAAAGATGCGTTTTCAAACGAAAACGTATTAGTGTGGACATGGCCTTAATCTCAGACTAGTTGTTTTTAATTAAAGGAATCAGTTATTTAGAATAATAAGACATTTGGGCTGTTACCAGGCAAATCATTATCAACAAACTCATCTTTTCAATGCAGAGGAAATCCAGAAGCTTCATCGGAAGTGGCATTTAGATGTATTTACACACTGCTTAGTGCAGGACAAGAATGCATTTAACCTGCAGTTACAAATGCATGAATAATGATTTGATATACAAGACATAAAATGTTGAATACTCATTTGAAATTATAAGAATTTAATTATAAAAAAAAAATCACAAGATACTTTAAATGTGAAATTAAAATGGCCAGTATGTGTCAGCAAGTCACTGTTAATAAGTGAGTCATTGCAATTGAACCGAATCATTTAAACGGTTGATTCATTCAGGAACGAAACACTAGGTGCGTTCGACTTGAAGCACGGCTACAGGCGGTGATCAACGAGAGTAGCCCCTTGCAGTTGGGGGCGGAGTTGAAAACAGACAAGTCAAGCCGGACACTTTCTGCTCCCGTTAGTGACACTCACGTGGTGTTTGCATACTTTATCACAGATGAAGTAAATTAAATGCAATATTTGTCAAATACACAGACGTTTTAGAAACAATTTCATGAGCAAGAGAAACAGTTTTTACATACTGCTTAATACAGCGTGATTTTTTCAAGAATAAAGTTCAACATAATCATATACTATTTAAATACTAATAAAGTGGGTGTATATATGCTTTTATCAGTGTTGTATGATAAACGTTACTCAATACAACAGTGCGACTACAGTAAAAAAGCTTTTACCATTTTAAAAATACAGATTTGTGGCCATTATTGGAACATAAAAGGTTAGAATAAACCCGAAACACACGTGATTGTTGTCATTCGGTGAATCTGGCCAATCGTGAAGCAGCTGTGTCGTCATCAGCGCTCATGCAGTCACTCTGGAGAAACTGCGGCCGCTGAGTCAGCCAGCTGCTCTCGACATGCTCTCGCGATACTTTGATGCCACACGTGACAGTCATGTGTCGTTGGCGCCGCCTCAAGTCGGACAAAATTTCTAACTGGCATGTACTGCTTCAAGTCAGATTCCGATCGGTTTGCGCAGCGCTTCATGAAGTCGAATGCACCTACTGTCATGTTGCTCAGAGACGCAAAACTGTGCTTTGGTGGCTGTGTTTGGAATTAATTTTTGTTGTAGAAATATATACATATATATATATGTATATATGTGTGTGTGTGTGTGTGTGTGTGTGTAATCATGATGATTTTTGGAGGAAAAGATGGCATTCTTTGTGTGATTTTGATTTATGAAATGACTATATGACTATATGAAATGACTATATGAAATGATATAAATATATAGTGCGTTCTTTCACTGTGTGATTCAGTATATATATATATATATATATATATATATATATATATATACTGAACCACACAGTGAAAGAACGCACTATAAATGCGTGCGCACATCATTAAAACAACAATTATGATATTATCGCAGACGATATATATCGCACACTCCGCACCACTTTGGCTAATTTGTGCAAACCTCTTGCTAAAATGTCAAAGCTTCATTTTAACCAACAATGCAACGATGCAATTATTTAGCTTACATCTACATGCTTGCAAAGGGTTGATGTCTTGTCGAGATTTTATAAGCTGCTAGTTTGGTCTCCCTAAGCAAGCACAGCTTACACTGCATAATAGAGCTTAAATATGGCCAGGGGTTCACTTCATTTCCTTTGAGTTCAACTTCAGAATATGATGGGGTTTCGTTTTCAGTGGTGTCTGCAACACTAATGCCTGTTTTGTCCGTCTGCATCTTTCTTGTGATTTTAGCGCCAGTTTGCCCTCCTGCCCATTATTTACTGACGTAGTTTCCAGGGAGCTAATTTTTTACTCAGTAATGTGTTTTCAAATGTAGCGAAGTACAATACTTCAAACAAAATATACTTAAGTAAAAGTAAAATTACAGATTTTAAAAATTACTTTAAAAAGTAGAAGTACACAAAAAAGCTACTCAATTACAGTAACGCGAGTAAATGTAATTCGTTACTTTCCACCTCTGCATTTAGGCTACTGCATTTCGCTGCCTTGTACCTTACATGTGCAATGACAATAAAGTTGAATCTAATCTAATTTACAAAACAAAATGTAATTTCAGTCAGTTTACAAACTGTCCCTTTGTGCCACCTGGCAGTAGTAAGTTAACTTCTAGTTAACGCTGTGGCCCTCCAGTGGCGGTAATAGTCATTTCTTGTCTGTATAAGGAATAATGTGTGAGCTTTACATTGCAGGACCTTCACAGCTATTGTGCAATGCAAGAAATAAAGTTAGTAGCCACTTGTAAACAATAAAGACAAATGATCAGAAACAGCTAACAAACATAATTACATCTATTTAAATAAGTAAATAAGACCTTTGGTAAATCTAAAAAAAAATGCCCTAGTTTAGTTTGTTCAATTTGCCTTTTTTTTTTTCATGACAAAACATCAATAAGAGTAATATCTTCAAAAAGTAGTTGACCCAAAAGTGAAAACTGGTCATTTGTTAAAAGAAAATGACAAATTAAAAAACAATTAAATATAAATATATCAATTAATTTAGACACAGTGTATGCCAGTAGTTATTAACATAAAATATATATATATATATATATATATATATATATATATATATATATATATATATATATATATATATATATATATATAATCAGGTAGTTGTAGCATTCTCAGTTTATGTACAGTGCAAACTTAGAACTTATCAACAGAATATTTATTCATCCGCATTTTACTGTACATGCAAGTTGTAGATTTTCAAACATTGGCCACTCACCATGGAAAGGTTTTCCGGCTGAAGGTCTGCACTTCTTGGCCATCCTATGGAGAAGCCAGAGCATGTAAAGTATTTACATAATTAATATGTTATTGTATGAAAAAAAAAAAAAAAAGAAATGATGCAGCTGGGCAAACTGCATGATGTTTTAATCAGAGCACTGGTGTGAGAAGTGCTCCTGCCCTGCAGTCAACGTACCACAAACCTCTGTATTCAACTGATGAGCTGCTAAAATGTTTTACAGTATTTTGATGAGGAAGTAGCTAGTTTAATAACCAGCCAGATATAGGTAGGTCTATTTGCATAGGAACCCTTGCATGACATAAAAAACCCTTACCATTCATTGGCTATTGTTATAAAGCTATGCTTGGTATGATAGTCATAGGTTATGGACTTTATTGTATTTTTTACCTTGTATTATTCAGGGCACCATTAACAGGGGAGGGGCTTTTTTTTGGAAGCAATTGGTCATTTTATTTTAAGGAAACACTTCAGTTTCCCCCAAAATAAAATTTTGACCCGTGCTGGCAAAATGTGCAAAGTCTAATTTTAAACTACATGCAAAAGAAGTGTAAAATGTCAGTTTTGATCAAATTTTGACCACAAAAGGTTTTCACAAAAAATTAGTTCATTAAGCTCTCTTCTAGCAATCTGAATGCTCCAAATAGTAATTAAACATCGAAAATCTTTGTATGTTTTCTGAGAAGAGTACCTATTCCTCTGCTCACTTCTGGACGACTGCTGCTGCTTTTCACCACAAGTTGTAGGTCAATTATTGTTGAAATATGTTACCATATGTTGTCAGTACTATTAAATATGTTGTCAATACTATTAAAATAAGATAAAAAAGTAATGGTATTTAGGAGATGATAGTTTTTGCATAATTACTATATTGGGCTTTATTAAAGTTTATGAAAAAAGAATGAATGTTTATGCATTTTTTATTTATGCACATAAATGAAACATTTTCAAGTCTTTGAAAAGATCTTGAAGTATGTATTTGCTATCCTGTGGTGCCATCGTGTGGAAAACATTAGCATTGTGGCCTTCATTTCTGAACAACATTATGAAAGGGGCCAATATTTTTTGATTGATGACAAATATATAATGATTAGTTTACTGATAATATATCCACATTAAAATCTAATTTACAGGTTCTGTATCTTATTTCATGCTTTAAGAGTTTAATTTTCAACTTACATTTTTAAGCAGTGATGAATGATTACTATGCGAGTTGCTAAATTTGTTTTTGTTTTTACAATTATAATACATAAAATATATAATGATGAAAAAAGTACATTACAACAGTTATTGTTTTCATAATATTTACTATTGACAATTGTTATTTTGTATTGTAATGAAGAAGGTTTTTATGACAACAAAAATGGTCATTACTAAAAATCAAACACTAATTTAATTCATAGTTTATTTTTCTATAGGTTAAGCACCTTTTCGTAAATATGGCTGATTTCAAATGTTTTTTTTTTTTTTAGGATTTACATTTAAAAAAAATTAGCCTACTTCAAACAGTTTAAGCAGCTTGAACAAAACCTGTTCATATTTATTATAGACCACTGTAACTGTCTATAATCTAAAAAACAAATTTATTATGAAAATAAAAGTGTGTACACCAGTTAAATTGGACGAAAAAGAAATTGCTAACAATAGTTTAATAGTGCATGTTTTAGGTTTATAAGTGTTTAGATGCAGAAATGGACAAATCAAATGTAAAATAACATGTAATCGAATTAATATAGATTAATTCTTGTTAGAGCAAAAAAATAAATAAATAAATAAATACATTTTTATAGATTAAAATTGAAGACAGAAAGCAGCTGGTAAATGCAGTCACTTTATTATTCAAATCCAGTATCATGATCCACTTCAGATTTATTTCTCAACAATTTATGTTCACGTGGTTGTTTTCGTTTATATTCGCCAATCTATTATGTATTTTGAAATAATCTTGTACGTGATCACCGTCCTCTGGAGCTCGAGAGATCGATGTTATTCTGCCCTTAGACAGTCTCTCGCTGTCAAATAGTCTTTCATTTTCTCACTTTAACAGCTCACAAACACCTGAATTTAGCTCTTGTTGTGTTGTAATGGGTGCATTGTGTGCATTCGCGGTAATATTTTATTTTAAAAAGCTCTTAACTATAAAAATGCTTTTATTGGGAGCTCGTTGTGAGACTGCACGCGCTGATGCAGCGGTGATTTCTCTCTGGTCTTTCTCACTGTTCTCTGCCCAGACATCAATTATTAATGAGATCTGACCCGGTAATAATAACATATGTTGGTTCAGCTTGTCAGTGTGAATGAAATGTGTATTTATCTATCCGTTCTCACGCTGAAAATCCAGGCATCACCGTGTTCTGGAGCACAGAGCAATCAATGTGATGTTCAGCCCATCTCACAGGCACTTATAAACACACAATTTTATCTCTTTAATATGTTCTTCTAATTGTTTTGTGTTAATTCGCCACAGTGTTTTAATGTAAAAGGCTGTAATTTCTGTATGTAGACTTTTTTCCCTTCAAGTGTTAAGTCTCGCGCTGTCAGATAGACTGCTGCAAATCTTTCATTTTCACACTTTAACAGCTCACAAACATCTGAATTTAGCTCTTGGTGTGTTCTAATGGGTGGATTGTGTGCATTTGATGTAATATTTTATTTTTAAAAGGTCTTAAACAAGAATAAATTCATTTGTTGTGAGCTCGTTGTGAGACTGCACGCGCTGATGCAGCGGTGATTTCTCTCTCGTCTTTCTCACTGTTCTCTGGCCAGACATCAATTATTAATGAACCCTGACCCGGTAATAATAAGATATGTTGGTTTAGTTTGTTAGTGTGAATTAAATTTATGTATTTATTTGTATTTTTAACCGATTTAAAAGTGAAACTAAGCGAGACTCCTCCCTCTCAGTCCGGGAATTGCTCCTGTAGAGGCGCAATTTCTCTCAGACAATGAAAGTCTCAGCACACATACACTCCTCACACAGAGAGCACTGGCAGAGTGACGGAGTGAGATCAGATGTCTGACAGTTTTTTTTTTTGTTTTTTTATTCATACAATGTTGTAAAGTCATGAAACTATGCATATTTCCTCAGAATGACTTGTCCTCTGTATGAAAAAAGGTTTGGAAGTGTTTGCAAGCTGCAGTTTAAAAATACAAGACAATTAATGTTTCCCTTTTTACTGTTATTTCAAAAAATCACTACGGCAAAACCGTTCGAGCTATCCAAAATCCATTCGCAATTTAAGTACCTCAATGTTTTGGCATCATGTAGACAAAGTTTGGTGTGTATAGTGTACCTCTCCTCTGAGCAGTATGCATTAATTTCACAGCTATATTTTTCCAAAAATCCATATTCAAATCAAAATATCCTACTTCCTGTTGGTCGTAACCAATGACTGTATATTAGAAAGTTGTCCGTCTTGATAAGAACAATTTATGTACCGCGTTTGGTGTTTGTAGCTAAAAATAAACCCCAAAGTTTTTACAAAAGGTGGCGCTATAGAGTGCCTCCTCCACGCCCTTTTATGAGCTTTTGCTAGTGTCTATCTATCATTATTACTGATTTATGTGTTGAGTTTCATGAAAATCTAATCATGTTATCTGCCTCAAAATCACCAGAAAAAATATTCAAGTTTGACATGTTGCCACGGCAACAATATTTTAGATATCAATATCCCCTCAACAGTTTTATAAGGGCCATGTTTTGACATTATTCTGATGAAGTTTGAAGCAAATTGAGCAAAAATAAGATGCTGAAGTCAAAGCATTTAGAAAATGGCATACATCCTGCTGCCAGTTGGTGGCGCTATAACTTTGACTCCTAATAGTCACATCAATGCGATTGACATCATACAACAAACAAACTGATGAAGTTTAATTAAAATCAGAAAATGTATGTGGATGTTATTAGACACTTCCTGTTTCTCATTTCTCGCCATAATTTCAATGCCTCGCCACGAGCAAACCGTTCAAGATATCAAAAATCCCCTGGCAATTTTTCATAATAATAAAAAATAATCCTAAGGAAAACATATATAATATATACATAATACATAATGTAGCTGCAAGCAGCGATGGCGGGCCCGAGCCGTCAGCGCAAAAGCCACCCCGGTGGCATCAGGAAAACTGTGCCCAGCAGACACATACACAGTAACCCTCTAGCACAGGGGTGTCCAACCGTGTTAATGGAGATCGACTGTCCTGCAAAGTTTTGCTCCAACCCTAATCAAACACACCTGAAGCAAATAATTAATGCCTTCAGGATCGCTTGAAAATTAAAGGTAGGTGTCACTGATTAGAGTTGGAGCTGAAATTTGCAGGACAGTCGATCGCCAGGAACAGGATTGGGCACTTCTGTTCAGTTTGGAGCTAAGGGATACAGCAATGAAAGGGTTAATCCGAATCATCAAAAGAGAGAGAGAGAGAGAGAGAGAGAGAGAGAGAGAGACACAGAACACAATAAATAAAACTTTGGTAACACTTTCAATAAGGTTTCAGTTATTAACATAAATTATATTAATTTAGATGAACAATAATTGTATGGCATTTATTAATGTGAGTATCTCTCTCTCTCTCTCAAACACACACACACACACACACACACACACACACACACACACACACACACAAAGAACAATATATATTGAATTCTTAAAACACTTTTCAATAAGGTTTTAGTTTTTTTTAACATTATATAAGTTAACATGAACATCATTTATATAGCATTTATGAATCTTAGTTAATATAATGTTCAAAATGGATTACTACATTAATTAAAATGTATAATGTACATCAGTTACTGTGCCATGAATTAACATAAACAATTTTCTACTAACACAAATAAATGCAGTAAAAAAATGTTGTTCATACTTAGCTTGTACTAATGTTAATGACTATATTATTTAACTATATTAGTTAACATGAACAATAATTATATAGCATTTATTAATGTTAATTAAAGCTTAGTTAAAAATATTTTAATACATTATTTATTAATACTTTTTTATTTAAAGTTTTATTTTAAGATTAGTTTTATGTACTGTGAATTACCATGAATATGAATATTTTATTAAAAAATATAAAAAAGATTAATAAATGATCCGAAAAATAGATTCATAGGTTCATTGTTAGTTCATGTTAGTTAATGCATTAACTAATGTAAACCAAAAAGAGCTTATTATAAATTGTTTCCAACACTTTTCATGCTCTTTAACCATTTTTAAAAATCCTTTTAATGATCAATAAACAATTGTGAAATAATTATATAAATCTATATTACCAGTAAAATTCATATTAACTTTTTAAAATACCTATTATTTTTATTTTAAAGATCTTTATAAATTATTTAAATGCTCTATAAACATTTCTACAATAATTATTTAAAAGAATACTGAGAGTACAGTGCATTTCTATCCATTATTTTTCATTCGTTCATACACAGAGAATTAGTAATCTTATGTCTCCATCAGGTGGTCATTCTTGGTATTACAGTCCTCAACTTTCTCTAATTTTGTGATCGTTTTAATTTTCTGCTGGCCCATGAGTGTGACAAAGTTATGAAACTTACTGTGTTTCCTTAGATTGACGACTTCTACATATGTAAAAAATTATGAAGAGGTAGAATAAAGAATTGAAATGATATAGGAAAATAACTGATGTATTTTTTTAATGTTATTTTAATAAATCACTATGGCCACACTGTTAAAGGTATCCTAAACCCGTTCGCAATTTAACATCTTCAGTATATTGGCATCATGTTGACAAAGTTTGGTGAGAACTACTTGTTTCTTTTTGGAGGAGTATGAATTAATTTGCAGGCTGATTTTTCAAAAATTCACATTAAGAATTAAAATAGCCGACTTCCTGTTGGTCGTAGCTAATGACTGTAAATTAGAAAGTTGTCTGGCTTGATAAGAAAAATATATATACCGAGTTTGGTGTCTGTAGCTAAAACTAAGCCCCCAACTTTTGACAAAAGGTGGCGCTATAGAGTGCCTCCTCCCCGCCCTTTTATGAGCTTTTGCCATTATCTATTTATCATTAATACTGATATGTGTTTTGAGTTTCATGAAATTCGGAGCATGTTATCTGCTTCAAAATCAACAGAAAAGACTGTTCAAGTTTGACACATTGCCATGGGAACAATATTATAGATATTAATATCCCCTCAATAGTTTTGTATCGGCCATGTTTTGACATTATTCTGATGAAGTTTGAAGCAAATCGAGTAAAAATAAGATGCTGAATTCAAAGCATTTTTAAAATAACACACTTCCTGCTGCCAGTTGGTTGCGCTATAACTTTGGCTCCTAATAGTCACATCTATGTGATCGGCATCATACAACGAACAAACTCCTGAAGTTTGATCAAAATCAGAAAATGTATGTGGATGTTATAGACACTTCCTGTTTCTCATTTCTCGCCATAACTTCATCGTCTCGCCACGGACAAACCGTTCAAGATATCAAAAATCCCCTGCAAGTCTGCATCCCCAATGTCTTGAGATCAAGTTCACTGAGTTTCAAGGCAAACAGTTGAAAGTCCTCAGAGGAGTATATCAAATTGCAGAGCATGCTTTTTTAAACAGCCCTGTTTTTGAGTATGTTAAGGCCCCCCAAAACCCCTGGAAGGTTTAGGAAAAAAATTAAATAAATATAGCTGCAATCAGCAATGGCGGGCCCGAGCTGTCAGCGCAAAAGCCACCCCGGTGGCATCAAGAAAACTGTGCCCAGCGGACACATACACAATAACCCTCTAGCACAGGGGTGTCCAACTCTGTTAATGGCGATCGACTGTCCTGCAAAGTTTAGCTCCAACCCTAATCAAACACACCTGAAGCAACTAATTAATGTCTTCAGGATTGCTTGAAAATTAAAGGTAGGTGTGACTGATTAGAGTTGGAGCTGAACTTTGCAGGACAATCGATCGCCAGGAACAGGATTGGGGACTTCTGTTCAGTTTGGAGCTAAGGGATACAGCAATGAAAGGGTTAATCCAAACCATCAAGAGACACGCACAACACAACATATAAAACTTTGGTAACACTTTCAATAAGGTTTCAGTTATTAACATTAATTATATTAATTGACATAAACAATAATTGTCTAGGGGTGGGCGATATGACCAAAACCTTATATCATGATATGAGAAATTTTATATCACGATAACAACATATATCTTGATATATTTATTTTCTCTTTTAATAAGGTTTATGATTTTAAGATTTGATACCATAGAATTTTCATAATCCTTGACACCAATGTCAATATCAAACTAATACAAGAAAATAATAATAATAAAAAAATAAATAAAAAATCAAGCTCACTGGAGATACAAAAACAGTCAGTGATGAAATAAGAACAAGAAACTAATTACAAGCAATAGGACAAAAACTACAATAAATAAGAAATACATTCACTAAGTTATATCCATATATATATATAAAGTTATGTACATCTATCTATTTATCTATGCATGCATACATACATATATATATATATATATATATATATATATATATATATATATATATAAACTGTATATACGAATAATAATTAGCATTATTTGTTCTGTATTTTCTTCTTATTCTAGTTACAAAAGTGATTTATTCAAGAGCAGTGAGAGATTTTCATGAATGGCAGACAGGACGAATATTGGACAGCTTCCCCTTTAAGACCGAACTCTAGATCCGTTACATATGCGCTTTCTCTCGCAACTGTTTACAATCATTTAAAACCTAAATGACTGTATTTATGAGGATACTTGCATTTGGACGCATATAAGTGTTTATGCAATCGTTCAAAGCCAATAAAGCGGCCAAAATGCCCAGAAGCTCTATTAGCAGCTGATGCGCAGCTCACGCACTCCTCTCACACAGAAACAGAGACAGCGCACGCATATAGCTCTGTTTTTGTGTTTCAACGGCCTAAAATCAGTAGTTAATACATTTAAAAATATATGTTTTTAATATTTTTATTTTTATGTTTGAGCTTATATATCTCAATTATCATAACAGTCTGAGTAATTCTGATTCTTGAACAGTAAACTTTGAAGTGTCAGCTTTGTGAACATATGTTGATTATGTATCTAGTCAGAAAGATTCATGAGCAGAAAGGTATGTCATTTCTGTCTCTATGCCAAAAATGGGGGTATACTGGTACGGAGTATAAAAAACGCTTAAAAAACGTAAAGTGCTTAAAAACGCATGCAAACATTAAGTTTTCATAACCATGCGCACAGCAACGTGACGTGAGCATGCATGCTGTTATTCACGTGTCTGCCTGCATACCCGTGTAATGCATGTGACTGATAATGCAAATAATGAAAACGTATTGCCGTAAACAATGTATTTTGCGGCACCACGAAATAAACGATAGAGCACAATATGAATCGATAGACTTTTAATTTCAACCATCCGATATATATCATCATATCGCCCAGCCCTAGCATTTAATAATGTGAGTCTCTCTCTCTCTCTCTCTCTCTCTCTCTCTCTCTCACTCACTCACTCTCTCTCAAACACACACACACACACACAAAGAACAATATATATATACAATTCTTGTAACACTTTTCAATAAGGTTTTAGTTTTTAACATTATATATGTTAACATGTACAACATTTATATAGAATTTATGAATCTAAGTTAATATTATGTTCAAAATGGATTAACTATATATTATAATTAATAATGTAGTAATGTACATCAGTTATTGTTCCATGAATTAACATAAACAATTTTTTATTAACACAAATAAATGCAGTAAAAAATGTTGTTCATACTTAGCTTGTAATAATGTTAAAGACTATATTATTTAACTATATTAGTTAACATGAACAAAAATTATATTTATATATTTATTAATGTTAATTAAAACTTTGTTAAAATATTTGAATACATTATTTACTAATACATTTTTTATTTAATGTTTTATTTTAAGATTAGTTTATGTACTGTGAAATAACATGATAGGATTAACTAAAGCAAAAAAAGATTAATAAATGATCTGACTGTTATTTAATGCATTAACTAATGTAAACCAAAAGAGAGCTTATTATAAATTGTTGCCAACACTTTTCATGATCTATAACCATTTTTAAAAAAAAATTTAATGATATATAAACATTTGTGAAATTATTATATAAAACTATATTATCAGTAAAATTCATTAACTTTTTAAAATACATATTATTTTCTTTGAAAGATTTGTATCAATTATTTAAATGTTCTATACGCGTTTCTACAACAATTATTTAAAAGTAATCCTATAGCTCCATCTGGTGGCCACATTGGTATTACAAGCTGCATGCTTGATATAGAAGTTATGATAGTTTTAATTTTATGCTGGCTCCTGAACATGATAAAGTTATGAAACTTACTGTGTTTTCTAAGAATGACTTCTACTACATATGTAAAAAATTATGAAAGGTTAGAATAAAGAATTGAAAAGATAGAGGAAAATAACGGTTACATTTTTTAATGTTACTTTATTAAATTGCTATGGCCACACCGTTCAAGGTATCCTAAACCCGTTCGCAATTTGACATCTTCAGTATATTGGCATCATGTTGACAAAGTTTGGTGTGAACTACTTGTTTCTTCTTGGAGGAGTATGAATTCATATACAGCAAGATTTTTCAAAAATCCACATTAAAAATCAAAATAGCCGACTTCCTGTTGGTCGTAGCTAATGACTGTAAATTAGAAAGTTGTCCGTCTTGATAAGAACAATATATGTACCAAGTTTGGTGTCTGTAACTAAAACTAAGCCCCCCTGCTTTTGACAAAAGGTGGCGCTATAGAGTGCCTCCTCCACGCCTTTTTATGAGCTTTTGCCATGTTCTATCTGTCATTAATACTAATATGTGTTTTGAGTTTCATGTAATTCTGAGCATGTTATCTGCCTCAAAATCACAAGAACAGAATATTCAAGTTTGACACGTTGCCATGGCAACACTATATTAGATATCAATATCCCCACAACAGATTTACATCGGCCGTGTTTTGTCATTATTCTGATGAAGTTTGAAGCAAATCGAGTAAAAATAAGATGCTGAATTCAAAGCATTTTGAAAATGACACACTTCCTGCTGCCAGTTGGTGGTGCTATAACTTTGACTCCTAATAGTTACATATATGCGATCGGCATCATACAACAAACAAACCAATGAAGTTTGATCAAAATCAAGGAATGTATGTGGATGTTATTAGACATTTCCTGCTTGTCATTTTTCGCCCTAATTTCAATGCCTCGCCACGGCCAAACCGTTCGAGATATCAAAAATCCCCTGTCAATTTTGCATCCCCAATGTCTTGAGATCATGTTCACCGAGTTTCTAGGCAAACGGTTGAAAGTCCACAGAGGAGTATTTCAAATTCCAGAGCATGCTTTTTTTAAACAGCCCTGAATAGCTGACTTCCTGTTGGGCGGAGCCTATGACATAGAGCGTGAAAGTTGTTCGGCTCAATGAGATCTATAAGTGTACAGAGTTTCATATAAATACATGCAAGTATGTGTGAGCTATGGTTCAAGATTTCTGACAGTGTTCCAGGGGGCGCCATAGAGCCCCTGTGCCACGCCCGGGTCCCAGCCTCTGCAGCGTCCTGATGGCCACAGGTTCCAATGTGTGTGCCAATTTTCAAGAGTTTTTGAGTATGTAAAGGGCCCCAAATCCCCTGGAAGGTTCACCCAAAAAAACAAAAAACAAAAATAATAATATTAATCCTTACTAAAACAATACTGAAATTCGCACATAGTACAATGCACTAACAATAATAATAATTAAAGCTGCAAGCAGTGTTGAAAGGGCCCTCGCACCTGGGCTCACCACCACCCGGTGGCCATAGGAGATCAGTGAACGTTGGACCATATGCTTTTAAAATGGTAAATATTTGTGCCACATTTCCTGCTGCCCACAGGTGGCGCAATGATCATAACTAAATATCGGCATGTAAATGTCTTCAGACCAGGACTTTTACCAAACATGCAAAGTTTCGGGCAGATCAGACATTGCATGTTTAGGTTAGTGCAAAAGAAGTAATTTCCTGTTGCCAGCAGGTGGCGCTAAGACTATAAATAAATATTGGCCTAAAGATGAGCTCAGGCCAGGACCCATATCAAACACATGACCTTTGGGCAGACTGGATATTGCATGTTTAAGTTAGTTTAAAACAAGTAATTTCCTGTCGCCAGCAGGTGGCGGTATGATTATAACTGAAATATTGGCCTTGAGATGTGTTCAGGCCAGGACTCTTATAAAACGTGTGAAGTTTGTGGCAGATTGGGCATTGTATGTATGAGTTACAACAACTTCCTGTTTCATAGTATTAATAGCATCCTTTAGCACATATTAAAGTGTTTCTAGCATGTTTGAGAATATTTCTAGCATGATTAGCACACAATGGCATATTTTACTGTGTTGCTAATAGTGCATACCAGTGTAAGAGATGTCACTTCCTGTTGTCAGTAGGTGGCACTATAACTATAACCGAATACGGGCATGTTGATGTGTTCAGGACAGGACTCTTGTCAAATGTGTGAAGTTTGGGGCAGATCGGACATTGTTTGCCTGATTTACAGCAACTTCCTGTTTCAGTGCATTAGTAGCATGCTTTAGCACTTAGCTAAGTGTTGCTAGCATGTTTTAGTATGTTTCTAGCATCTTGCCAGCCTATTTAACACTTGTTGATGCTTTTTATTATTTTGCAAGGAGTCCATAACAGTGTTAAACATGCCACTAACTGTTTGCCAGCAGGTGGCGCTATGACTTTAATCGAATACAGACATGTTGATGTGTTCAGGACAGGACTCTTATCAAACTTGTTAAATTTGGGGCAGATTGGACACTGTATGCATAAATTAAAGTAACTTCTTGTTTCACTGCATTAATAGACGCTTTAGCTAAGTGTTGCTAGCATGTTTTAGTATGTTTCTAGCATGTTGCCAGTGTATTTAGCACTTCCCAACACTTTTTAATATGTTGCTACGAGTCCATAACAGTGTTACACATGACACTACCTGTTGCCAGCAGGTGGTGCTATGACTATAACCGAATACGGGCATGTGGATGTGTTCAGGACAGGACTCTTGTCAAATGTTTGAATTTTGGGGCAGATCGGACATTGCTTGCCTGAGTTACAAAAACTTCCTTTTTCACTGCATTAGTAGCATGCTTTAGCACTTAGCTATATGTTGCTAGCATGTATTAGTATGTTTTTAGCATGTTTCCAGCCTATTTAACACTTGTTGACACTTTTTAATATGTTCCTAGGAGTCCATAACAGTGTCAACCATGTCACTTCCTGTTACCAGCAGGTGGCACTATGACTATAAATGAATTTGGTCATGGGTGTTTGTTCAGGACAGAACACCTATCACACGTGTGAAGTTTGGGGCAGATCGGATGTTGCTTGCCTGAGTTACAGCGACTTCCTGTTTCACGGCGAAACATCAAACCTTGTCAGGCCGCCAGGGACACACCCCTTGACGAAAACTCAAAATCTTCACAATTTAATGTCATAAAGGTCTTATGATGACCCTCACCAAATTTGAAGATAATCAGATTAAAACTGTAGGAGGAGTTCGTCAAAGTACGAGGCATGGAAATGGCAAAAACTGAACAAAAATCGTACAGGAAATTCAAAATAACTTACTTCCTGTTGGGTTTTGGATTTTGTCCCAAGATAATTTTTTGTAGGTAATGGTGTGTTACACGTATGAACCGATTTTCATGCATGTACGTGAAACGTAGCCCGAGGCGCACTCCGTTGAAATTTAACAGGTGGCGCTATCGAGCCATTTTGCCACACCCACTTCTGAAACCTATATCAGATGTAAATTTTCGCCAGTTCTGATGCGTGTGCAAAGTTTCGTGAGTTTTAGAGCATGTTTAGGCCCTCAAAAATGCGATTCATTGTGGAGAAGAAGAAGAATAAACGGAGCAATTCCAAGAGGGTCCTCGCACCCGGGCTCACCACCAGCGGGTGGCTTTAGTAAAACAGCGAACGTCGAGATACATGCGTTTAATGTGGTAAATATAAGACAAATATGTCAAAGTCATTTATATGTGCCAATCTTCCTGCTGCCAGCTGGTGGCGCTATGATTATAACTGGATTTTGTCATGTAGATTTCTTCAGTCCAGCACTTTTATCAAACATATGAAATTTAGTGCAGATTGAACATGGAATTTTTGAGTTAGTATAAAGCATGAGGTGGTCTATTGCCAACAGGTGGCGCAATGATTATAACTGAATACTGGCCTTTAGATGTCTTCAGGCCATGACTCTTTCTAAATATTTGAAGTTTGGTGCAGATTGGACATTCCATGTTTAAGTTAGTGTAAAACAAGCCATTTCCTGTTGCCAGCAGGTGGCGCTATTATTATAGTGGAATATTGACCGTCAGATGTGTTCAGGCCAAGACTCTTTTTGAACATGTGAAGTTTGGGGAAGATCGGGCATTTTATGCCTGAGTTACAACAACTTCTATTCCCATGGCGAGACATCGAACTTTGTCACGGCGCCATGGACACACCCTTTAATGAAAACTCAAATTGTTCACAATTTAACACCCCAAAGGCCTTTAGATTAGACTGAGCAAAAAAAATTATAAAGTGTCATAAAATTTCTAGGTGTAGTTCGTTACAGTGTAAAACATGTAACTTCCTGTTGCCAGCAGGTGGTGCTATGGCTATAACTGAATTTGGGCATGTAGATATGTTCAGGTCAGGAGTCTTATCAAACATGTGACGTTTGAGGCAGATTGGACATTGTATAGCCGCGTTTCCACCGCAGGAACTTTACCCAGGAACTAGGGACTTTGGGCTTGTACTCGGTGTGTTTCCACCGCAGGAACCAGGAACTAAATAAAGTTCAGGGTAAAAAATATGCCCCTCAGAAAGTCCCTGCTGGCGAGGTAGTACTTTTTCAAAGTTCCGGAACTTTCGGGGGCGGGACTTGGGCGCTAAACATGCTGATTGGCTGAGTTCACGCAGCATTGTGATTTCAACCACCATTTATTCTGATAATTTTCAAAATATTACTGTTATATGAAATGTAATTTTAAAAGTATTTCAGGCGAGAATATAGTTGTTTAAAACTCAAATCTGTGGTTTATTTATAAAGACAGCGCCTATTTAAAAAAAGTGTTTCACCGATTTCGGAGAGGGTCAGCTCAACGCGATCAGTGGGAGCTCAGTGATCATGTATCCGCGGAGAGCAGCCTCACCTCGGCTAGTCCTTCTAACATTTGCCGCTGGCTCTGATATCTCTTTAGTGGTTAACCATAAAATATAATTCATTTTGAGTAAATCTAACAGGTAATCTTTGGTCTGTATTCAACTTATCTATTTGTTAAAATGAAAATAAAAAAGGCAAATTGATATAATATTTCATTTCATTGTAATGGCTGTATATATACACATTTCCCTGAACTAAGCACATTTCTGCGGTTATTATTATCTTCAAATGAAAACGAAAGGAGGAAGTGGTTTTGATATCCTATTTCGTTTTATTTTAAATATACATTGAGGAAAATTGCAGTAGCCAAGGCGAGCTGACTGATGTTATCAAGTACGCTGCAGTTTGCAGAATTACCGGACTTGCGTCGTCGCGGACATCACACTCCCGAGTCGAATGCGCAAGTCCGAACTACAGAGGATGCAAGTCCAAAATCAGCGTACTTTGTATTGAGAAACGCGCTACATCACCAGACTATTTCCCTAATCTTCCTGGTACTTTAGGCCACGGTGGAAATGCAGAAAGAAACAGGTCTTCGGGGGGGTGGGGGTTCCTGGTACAAATGTTCCGGGTAATTTCGGTGGAAACGCGGCATATGTCTGAGTTATAACAACTTCCTTTCTCATGGCGAAACATCGAAATTTGTAAGGCCGCCACAGACACGCCCTTCAACGGAACCTCAAGATCTTTGCAATTTAACATCGCAAATGCCTTTAGATTACACTGACAAAGTTTGGTGTTGATCTGAATAAATCTCTAGGAGGAGTTCGTTAAAGTACAACCCCTGAAAATTGCAAAAACTACACAAATTTTGCAGAGAAAATTCAAAATAACCGACTTCCTGTTGGGATTCGAATTTCGTACCAAGAGACTTTTTTGTAGGTATTGGTATGTTACATGTGTGTACCGATTTTTGAACATGTACATGAAACGTAGCTCGAGGGGCACTCCGTTAAATGTGTATAGGTGGCGCTATCGAGCCATTTACCCGATGGAATATTGGCCTTCAGATGTGTTCAGGCCAGGACTCTTATCAAACATGTGAAGTTTGGGCAAGATCAGACATTTTATGCCTGAGTTACAATAACTTTTATTCCCATGGCGAGACATCGAAATTTGTCACGGCGCCATGGACACGCCCTTTAACGAAAACTCAAGATCTTCACAATTTAACATCGCACAGTCCTTTAGAATAGAGTGACTGAAAAAAAATTGATGTCATAAAATTTCTCGGAGTAGTTTGTTACAGCGTAAAATATGTCACTTCCTGTTGCCAGTAGGTGGCGCTATGACTATAACTGAATATGGGCAAGTTAATCTGTTCAGGTCAGGAGTCTTGGGGTCTGAGATGGCAGATGCGTTGACATGTCTGGAGTGGTCAAATGTGGCGTCTACCTACATATCTAAGAGTGTGTCAGTATATCATTTCCATGCGTGAGGTCTTAAAGAGCCAGGAGCCTAAATAAACCTGCTACTGTCATTAACACTGTTAATGTTAATCAAACAACATAAGAGAGTAATGTTGTCAAAGGTACTGTCAAAGGTCATGTTCTACACAAAGCGCTTACACAGACACATGAGAGCATTTGAAAGCCACATCTATCAGCAGATCTGTCAGCGGATCCCTAACATATCTGCTCATAGACAGATCCTCTGAGATGCGGCTTTCAAATTCTCCCATGTATATCTGTGTAAGTGCTCAGTGAGGTGGGTGAAGCGATGATTGTTGTAGTTAAT
This sequence comes from Cyprinus carpio, assembly GCF_018340385.1. NCBI lineage: Eukaryota > Metazoa > Chordata > Actinopteri > Cypriniformes > Cyprinidae > Cyprinus > Cyprinus carpio. Next base: position 31,887,291 of record NC_056615.1, on the reverse strand, counting down.
CAGACATATCTTTTAAATGCGTGAACACAAGTGCTGGAAATGCTGGTATCGCCACATTTTGGGTATTGGAAATGCTCTATATAAATAAAAATTATTATTATTATTAAAATTATTACTATTATTTAAAAAATATCAGTTTCGAAAGGCGGTACTATTGCCAACACTATAAGAAAGAGAGAAAATCTAAAATGAACTCTAAAATGAACATGTTCTGAGATCACTCTTCAGGTGAACTGATTTATGCTTGTCATCTACAAATAATTTTGTTTGTGTTTGTACTTAGGCTGCAAAGGTAGCAGATATTGGTGGTTCTTCACTGGATGATGCTATGAGGAGGATGATGAGATTCCTGATTTCAAATTAATTGGCGATCCAGTACAATCTCTTTGGCCATCATGGCAAGAAAAGATTTCGAGATCTGTGCTTCTTTGACGTCATATGTGGTAAATGTGTTTTAATGTTTACCTACTCATGCAGATTTATGTTTAAAGCACTTTTCACAATACACACTTACAGATACTACAATTCTCAATATAATATTGAACCATTCAGTAAAACATCCATGTATCAATAACAATCATAATGCCAGGTTTACATTACTCAGTTTGCAGTGCGTATGCGGTGCATTAATGGATTAAAGAGTTCACGCTGCACACGGTTGCAGTCCGGTGTGCGTTCCAGGAGCGGTGCATCTACAGCTGTGCAGAGATCATTTCTGCACGGAGCCCATTTTTGCTGCACTGTGAGCGAAGAAGAACAAAACAAAACAAAAAACCTGCAGTGTTTGTGGTAAATATGAACATGGATTGACATGAAAATATATTAATTACATCATAAATGCATATAATTAAAGCCTCCAGTGTTTCACAGTCAACACAGACAATGGCTTTTTTGCTAGGTTTAAAGGAACAGAGCAATTTTAGATAAGGCAATTGTAGGACCTTGGTGAACAGTCACATCAATAACTGCAGAATCGGCTGCTTCTGCCACAGGAATTAAAAGCCTATTTCCTCCCATCTGCACAATCTGAACACTGTTAATGATTAAGCTAAAGAGGAACAATGCTCCGTTGTATGTCAACTTTAAGAGAAGGGACAACGTGATTCCGCAACAGAAGACTTTTGTTCCAAAATACCCCCGCTCATCAGAAAACTTATCAGGAGCTAATCATGTGATGTCGACATCCTGTGTAAGCTTCCTGTCAGCCATGCGGCTATCTCCTAAAAGGGAGCTGATTAAATTAACTCTGATCACAAGACCCAAACCCGCAGGAATCATCAATAATTAATGGACCACAACAAAGGGTCCATACAGCGTGTCTGTCCATTACTTGTGACTTGCTCGTGAAATTTTCTACAAACGGAACTTTTCAATAAATAACCTTAAAAAAGGACAACCAGTGAAGAATCTGAAGGTTTAACTATATTCACAAATAATATGTTTTATGTCTTATATTTGTTTGATGTGTTCAAATGTAATCGGTGCAACTTTAACCACTGTCTTATTGGTTTTAACAGATAGTGCTTTTAAATGTGTGTAAGATATGGAAAGTTTAGTGTTGAACGAAGGCTCACGTTATGTGCTTAAACTTGGAGTGAATAAAATGTCCAAAATCTCTATTGTGTGCATATTATGACACTTTATAAGGTATTAACCAAAGTTCCACAATGGAGTTAATCTCACATGACGATGTCACCGAATGCTTAATCAATGTACAAAGAGAAACAGTACGGGGCGCGTCTAAGCTCTGCAACAACATCCCATTGGAAGATCGCGTCGTGGGATGGACCAAATCCGCTTGGATAAAACCCCAATGCCTGAACTAATTCAGTGCTTGCTTGCCCTTCAAACCACCAGCTTTTAGCCATCAGCGTGCTTGCAAGTCATAAAGAACTTCATTTTTCCGTGACAGAATCTTCAAAGCTAACGCTGCGCAAACGAAAGGACTCAGAAGAAACTGTCCGCAGCCAAGGCAAGAGCTGTTGGATCTCTCAAAATCACCGGGCAGTCGACCGACCAATCAAGGCATAGGGTATCCCCAGATGTCATCTACGCAACAGCAAATCCCAGCCGGGATTTCCCTTTCAGCTTAACGCGAAATCACAAGTAAAGGCAAACAAAACCTCTATCTATTGCTGAAATGGTGCAAGGTCGTTATTAAGTTGTAAAGATAAACTAAGGCTCTGCTTTTACTGATTTTCGGAATGCCTGTGAATTTAGTAGATTTTCTCCATAACTCACCTCATAAATCCGTTGCAACTGTGTGTGTATGTGTATGTATGTGTGTGTGTGTGTGTTCATTAGTTTAGATCCATGTAATAGAGTAGCTCAATAAATTCTTGTTTCATCTATAAAGAAGTATTGTCTTGTCTGGTGTATTTTAAGATTAAACTTTGCCTAGATCCTGTGCTATTGCTCATAGCATCTAAATTATCATTCTGTTTGAATTATCATCGTCCATGAAGTAATATCAACAGAATTGTAAGGATATACTGAATTTGAAGTTCGGTGGACGAACCGTTGATGAAGTATAAACAAATTAAATTTGGAATCAGTTCAATTAAAGCAATTCGAATCTATCGATTCGATTCTTAAAGAAAAGAGCTAACATTTCCTTACGTATATGGTGGAGAATGCGGGCAAATTTGACCTAAAAATACATAATACCAAGACATTTTGTGTTGTATTTGTTTTATTTTATCCGGAAGAATAGATCAAAGACAGAGAAACAGTTTGTTGTGCTACTGGGTACTTTTATTATGGCATGCCAGTGTGTGAATGAATGAAGCGAAACTCAAGTTGTTGTTTGTTGTTTGAACTGCAGTAAAGCATTTAATTGTCCGCAGAGACTAAATAAGTGGCCTAAAGTGCAAAAAAAAGAAGCGAGCGTGTTCCTCATTTTATAGGATCCTGACACTGTTTTTGTCAGATACTAACATTGACTGCCGCTACTATTCTGAAAATGATTTCAATGCTGTTAACACCAAAGGAAAACTATCAATAATTCATTTTAATAGCAGAAGCATGTACACAAACTTCAGTAGTATCAAAGAGTATTTGCAACAATTCATTACTCCATTTAATATAGTAGCAATATCAGAAACATGGTTTAACGAAAGAAAAGGTATTGACAAATTTGAATTGGAAGGTTACGCCTTAAATTATGTGAACAGGAAAAACAAAGCAGGTGGTGGGGTAGCTATATATGTAAGCAATAAAATAAAATTTAAAATGATTGAAAAAATGGCAGTATCAGTTGATAACTTACTTGAATGTGTAACAATTGAAATAATTTGTGAAAGAAAAAAAAAATATTATAATTAGTTGTATTTATTGATCGCCTGGGTCTAGCATTGAAATATTTACGGAATGGATGGAGAGAACATTTTCTACTGTAAATAAAACATTATTTATTTGTAGTGATTATAATATTGATCTGATGAATTACGACAACCATCATGCCACTGATGAATTTGTGAATGCTTTGTATAGTATGAGCCTCTTCCCATCTATCTCCAGACCTAGTAGAATTACCTCTCATAGTGCAACACTCATTGACAATATCTTAACAAATGCTATGGATCAAACCAAAGTAAGTGGACTCATGATATCTGACATAACTGATCATCTTCCTTTATTTGCATTGTACAGTGACAATTAGGAAAAAAATTATGAATCTCAAAAAAACACATATAAAAGGGTACTAACCGAGAAGTCTATTGATGCTCTAAATTGTGAGCTAGTTAACCAGGATTGGACCAATATGCTTGTGGAGAATGATGTGAACAGGGCCTACAATACTTACCTGGAAATATTTTGTACACTATATAACTGCCCTGTACGTCAATATAGGAGGGAGAAACAAATATTAAAGTGTCCATGGTTAACACAAGGACTATTTAATGCATGTAAAAAGAAAAATAATTTATACAAACAATTTATGACTCAAAAAACAAAAGAATCTGAAGAATGGTATAAAGTATACAAGAACAAACTGACAACCATTGTACGAGATAGCAAGAAATTATACTATGAAAATAAATAAAATGAGAATAAAACTAATATTAAAGGAATTTGGAGTATACTGAATAAATTGCTAAGAGACAATCATACAATAAACTCATATCCTGATTATTTTATAGATAATGACACTGAAAACTATAATATGAAAAATATTGTCAATAAGTTCAATGATTTTTTTTTATAAATGTTGGTCCTGAATTAGCGGCCAAAATCCCACCAAGCAGTAGTAACTTAATGTTCAGTGAAACATTATAATTTGAATAGCGCGCTTGGCGCGTGGGCGTGGTCACATTAGAAGATAATGAAGGGAGACGTGAAAAACGGACATCGCGTTGTTTTCATATGGATTACTTTATCACAGAATATTTGTTTTCGGCAGCAATTATTTAGTTTAAAAGTAGACATGTCAGGCTTTCTATAGATATCTCTCTCACGTCTCTGTGTTGAGTATTCACGGAGTTACAGTTCATTTTAATGACGCGTTTGTAACTGAAGATCAGCGCAGACAAAGGCTGCAGACAGCACTCCTGGTTTGTTATCTTTATTTTATAAGTGCACAAAGTTTTGTTGTTATTATGTCTGTATACAAAAGAAAAGTAGACCCTTTACAGATTCGATTGATGTATTGCTATTATCTGTACGATCAAAACCGAAAGTGTAATTTAAGTTCTTTTCGGGGTTATCAGGAGAAAATACCCCAAAACGCGTATACGCGTTAATCGACTCCAGAGGGTTAAGCCTGTCAGTGGCAAACCCCCAAAAGAAAAATTAGGGTTTCCTCATTACTTAGGTTAGTTAGTGTTACCCTGCTAACGCAGCAACACCAACCCCTAGGTGTATCGATTCAACAGCACCACCACCCTGTCATTTTTCCTAACATTGGGAGCAAAACTTCTTCTCTCTCTCTCAGCTGTCTTCTTCTGATTTGACTACTGTTGCCGTTTTGGGTTTGTACCTGTGAGAATCATAAAAACAGAGAACTTTAGAAACATTTAACAAAAATTTGGTGAAGCTTGAACACACAAAAATGTCTGACTCTCACCCTACCTTCCCTTCTCACCCTGAGATCCTACCCAGCTAAGGCTAAAGTAGGTCAACAAAGGAACCGATAGGCGTCTGCCAAATATTGAACACGCAGCTAAAAACGCTCTGATTGGTGTTTGGTTGTCAATCCTACCAGCTGAGAAACCAATACTGTCATTGCTATCATTTTTCTTCCGCCCGGAATTCCCTGGAATCCCCGGATTTTTTTAATAGCAGTCACAGTCCTGGTATTTAGAAATCCCCATTTCCAAAGCCCTGTCTAGAAGCATCCTTCTAAATCAAACTTTACAAATTTTTTTCCTTTATTGTCCTCATTCTGTAACCAGAAAAGGGCATTTTGTGTTGTCTTTCTCTTTCCTCTTACCATTGGCCCTAATCTTCCTTTACAAAAAAAAGGGAAACCCTTTCTTTTATAGGAAAAGTGGAAGCAGCCAAATATTATTCTGCTCCTTGCTCTGTTACTCTTCTTTTCTCCCTCTGTTCTCTAGCTGTGCTACCTGTTTGTGCTTATTAATTTTCCCCACAGAGACTACAAATTAGAAGCACGCTCACCAGAGATTCACACTCACTGAGAACTACACTCACCTGCCCATTACACACTCAACATCAACCCACACTTGACATTGCACACTTACACCTCTGTTTTGCCTTGTTTTGGTTTCTCCTCTTCAAGGTCTGTGTCATTTTAGGTTCTAGATCTCCCTCACCGTGTCAAAACATGTCTCGTGCAACAGACCCTGTTGGCCACTGGGAGGACCTCGAGCCTTGGCTAAGTGTCACAACAAACAGCCTCCTACCTAAGGCTGCTGAAACACTGAAGCATCAGACACAGGACCAGCTGGATGACAACATAACAAGCCTCATGAGACAAGACCCAAGTCAGAGCTACAGTCACAAAGAATTAGCCAAGATCACCGGCTCCTTAAGCCACACACTCATCGCCACCCTCAAGCTGAGCGACAGCCCATCTCCAGCAGGAGCTAACACGTGCACAACGACGCGTCAAGCAGCTAGAACTAGAGGCTTAGGAACGACGGGAAGGACCTGATAAAGTGGAACAAGGCGCAGAGGAGGAGATCACCAGGCTAAGAGAGACACTAGTAGGTACTACACAAGAAATGGAACAAGTCAAGACAGACTACGCTGATCTCTCCAGCAAGCTACAGTATGCGGAACAGCTCCTTGAAAAGGCCAAGGCCGACTTCAGAGACAAGAATGGCAGGATTAAACCCCTTGAAACTCACCTGGAAGAGTCAAGAAACGAGATCAGCCACCTAACACGACAGCTGGACTACATCAAAGAGGAGTAAGACAGCTTCAGAGAGGAACACAGATATGCCTACAAGCTGCACCCTGAGCCTCCAAGGACACGACGGGCACCAGTCTCGCCCCTACCAAGCAGGCCGGGGTCCCCTGTTCCTGGACTGACACGTGATCGAAAGGGGGAGGGGGCAGTGCTGAAACACTCACCAGCTCCCTCTGAAGAACTTTATGTCACGACAAAGCAAAAAGAAACTGCTCCAGCCAGCCACAGATCTTCGCATGGCTTGGACCTCAAGGACCTCGACAAGCTCGCCAGGAACATTGGCAAATTTACCCCAAATGTGCCAGGCAGTCATGAGATCAAAGGATATTTGCAAGATGTCGACTTTCATCTGGAAATGGGACCCGGTGTCACCGACAAAGATAGACTTTATTTGATCCGAGCAACGTCCAGCTCAGAGGTTTGCAGTTTCCTGGACCGACAGCCGGCCCACACAAAGACTGATTACCACCTGCTCAGAGAAGCCCTCATCAAAGAGTTTGCTGACCCTGAGAATGAGACAAGGTCGTCATGAATCGCCTCAAGCCTACTACAGCCTACTCAGACGAGCATACTTTGGAATACGCAACGAACAGAATATGGAGGAAGATGTAAATTTTAAAACTCTCTTCCTAAGGAATCTTCACCCTGGGGTAAACCACCATCTTGGCGTCCTTGCATGTCCACACACAATGAGTGCTCAACAACTGCGAGACTTGGCGCACAAGGCCTACTGCAAACAGAAGATGGCTTCAGAAAAGAGCATCAAAACCACGGCAGTTCTCGACTTCAACACCCAGAGTCAGGGGCTGGCCCTAGAGGGCGCCCAACGTCAAGATCATGCCAAGCCAACACCCAAAGAGTGGAATGCATCCTCGTCCAACAGAGAATGGGACTCCCACGCCAGTACCCTACCTAAACAAAGGAACGATTGCTGGGATGGACCGCATGGACAACAACGCTCACCTGGACATCACTGGAAAAACTCATGGGACCAATCAGGACCTGATGAGAGACATTGGGAAAGATCGTGGAACCAGCCAAGCTCATTTGGAAACTCAAGAGAAAAAAACTCATGGGAATTCAACAGAACCTCCAAGGGCAAATGACAAACACACCCTGGATCGACCAGCCCAAGGAATCAACGAAAAAACTCACAAAGATTCCAAGCTGATCAAGCTCAAACTGAATCCACGTAAGAACAAAAGACTTCATTGTGCGTTGACTCACAAGAACTGATAAAGATGATGATGAAAGAGTTCTTCCAATGAAAGGAGGAGGACCGGAAGTGGGAAAAGAAAGAGAAACCAGATTCAGCCTGACTAGCAGCCGGACGAGAAGACAACGACCACCTGACCCAACCAACCCCAGAGAACAGCACTCCTTCACCTCACTATCAGAGAACTGTAACTACCCTAACATCAGATGGACAAGAAATTCTACCTGAAAATCCAGCAACAGAGTTAGTCCCTAACTCAACACCTGATGCCCCAGATTACAGCAGCATCCAGCAAACCCCTGCTGACGAAACCTCTCAAGTCCCTGAAAGTGCTGTCTTGGTCGTCTGCCACTCCTCTGAAGAACACCAGATCAGTCCTGACATCCTACCTGTTTCCTCCCAAACTCGAGTCCCTCAACTCCTGGGCGACCTCATTGAGAAAGGTATAGCAAGAAAGGTTTACCTCTCCATCATCATCGATTGCCACATCAAAGTGAGCCGACATCACCCTAATGTCGACCGAACTCCTTGAAGAAGTCCAAGGAAGAACAAAGAGGTCTAATAGCAACCTCAAACTTCAAAGGTGTGAGATGAACCTCCACACATATTCCCAGACAGGCCTACAACCAAAACATGTGGCCCCAATTCACCTAACCGTGAATGAATTTCATCCACCCAGTGTACATTTCACCACTCAACACCTATCCACTCCTCATTGAGAAAGACCTGCTCAATCGCTTTGAACCTTTAACCCTTTAACCCTCTGGAGTCTAAGGGTATTTTTTGGGCCTGTAGAAGTTTTGTCATACCCTGACATTTGTGCGTTTTACAGTTTCTTATAAATATCTAAATGGCTAAAGTCTAATCTCACTGTAATCAGCACAAACTGGGCTATAATAATATGTGAGCAGCATGTATGTACATGATGGTGTTTTTGAGAAAAAAAAATGTTATGCGTGGTTAGTGAAAAACTAAAAATGTTAAATCACTTGAATAAGGCAATAAAACACATACAGAACATTGGTTCCCTAGACTTTTGAGAACTGGAGCTTGTAGCCTAAAATTTTTCTTTCTAAATTATGAATGTGAAAAATCATCAGTGAAAATCATCTTGTTTGACTTCCGGTTTAGCGTCTACCATGTGAAGTCGCAAGGTCGGGAGCTCTGCAAACTGACTGCTTTATATACTTTCCACATAAGTTACAACACATTCCAATCTACTCGTCACAGCTGCTAAATTGTTTTGCGGGATATTTTTGGAAATTTACGCCTCAATGTCGAAGGCTCCGCGACAAAAAAAGACTGACTCAGTGAACTCTAACGGATCTGCAGAGTCATCCAAAGATGAAGCTAGCATAACTGATGGTGCTACAATAATGGCAGCGATTAAGTCCTTGGAAGCTGGAATTTACCAAAAGTTTGACACGCATGCAACCGAGTTCCGAAAAGAAATAGCATCCTTGCGAGAAGAGGTGCACAACTCACTAACGGCGGTAACCTCAGAAGTGAAAGCGCACGAGGAGAGATTAACTAGCCTGGAAAATGCGACATCAGAGTGGACGACTAATCTGCAGGCACTTGAACCGACTGTGGCCTCCTTACGGAACGAAATTGTGGCTCTTCAGGCTAAGTGCACAGATCTGGAATGTCGCTCTCGCAGAAGCAATTTGCGTCTTGTGGGTATTCCCGAGGGTATGGAGGGTACACAGCCCACAAAATACATTGCAGAAGCACTGCAAGAAATATTCAGCCTCCGTGAACCCCCGCTTCTAGCCCGAGCCCATCGTACGTTGGCAGCGCGACCCGCGGAGGGTCAGCGGCCACGGGCGTTCGTCATATGCTTTCACCGATTTGACGTCAAGGAGGATATCCTTCGGAGGGCCATTCAAGCCAAACAGCTCAAATTTAAAGACAGAACTGTCTATATTTTCCCCGATTTCCCTCCCGAGATCGCAAAAAAGAGGGCAGCTTATTACGACGTGAAACGACTGCTGAGGTCCAGATCTGATGTGAAATATGGGCTGAGAGGTCTAACCGGCTTTCGAATTACACACGTCGGCATTGAGCACAAGTTTGACACACCAGCTGAAGCGATGGACTATGTAAAACAGCACATAATGACCCCTTAAGAAAACTGGACACAAGCTGTTTGGCTGAGGTAACTGAAAGTTCAGCTGTTTTGGATAGCTGTCTGACTTTTAAACATCTGTAACTGGAAAAAAAAAAAAAAAAGACTATTGTTTTTACTAAGTGGTTTGTTATAAACCTGTTAAAGGATTCATTATATATTTCCTGCTTTGTTCTGTTCAGTTAAAGGGAACTTATTCTCTCGGGAGTTCTAGCGGTGGCACAATAGTAAAACTGAGTAGCTGAGAATAATGTAGAGTTACTCTTTATAACAATGTTTAACATTTCCGTTTCCTGTTTTGGTTGTAACATGATTTAGAGGTTTGCAGAGTCGCGTTCGAGTTTCGATTAAAAGTGACTCGCACGTATTGTTGGGTGTTAACCCAGGGAGGCGTACACTTCGTCAAGGGTAGTGTTAGCTTGGCTCACAGGCGGAGAGGGGGTAAGGGGAATAAGGGTGGGCAAGGAGGGAATGTTTGGGATTCTGTTTCAAAGCTGAGTTCATTTCTAAGTTCATTCATTCTTCGTGGTGTTCATTCTAGGCTGTGTTTTTCACATGGAAGCATTCTTGTGTATCCTGGGCATCTTTTTTTTGTGTGTGTATTTTGTTTGTCTGTTTTTTTTGTTTTCATTCTTTCCCTAAGTATGATGTCTCTTTCATTATGCACTGTCACATGGCAAACTCTTTGAGATATGTCAGCTGGAACTGTAAGGCTGTCAATAATCCTGTTAAGCGCAACCAAGTTCTAAACCATCTAAAGAGCTTAAAGGCGGACTTTGTTTTTTTGCAAGAAACGCACCTTCGTTCTGTTGACCACTTTAGATTAAAAAGAGATTGGGTAGGGCAGGTCTTCCATTCAATATTTCACTCTAAATCTAGAGGCTGTGCAATTTTAGTGCATAAATCTGTCCCATTTGTAGCCTCTGATACTATAGTAGATCATAAAGGAAGATACATTATTGTATCAGGAACACTTTTCTCGACTCCTTTGACTCTTGCAAATGTTTATGCTCCCAATTATGATGATCCTACTTTTATTTCTTCTTTTCTATCCTGTATTCCTAATATGCATTCGCATCCACTTATTCTGGCTGGGGATTTTAATTGTGTCATGTCTCCTGTTCTTGATAGATCTTCCAAAAAAATCATAGCTCTATCAAAATGTGCCTCAGTAATTCAAACATTTATGCAAAAGTATGGTATACGTGATGCATTCCGACACTTGCATCCCTCTAAAAGGGAGTATTCATTTTTTTCTCATGTTCACCAAACGTATTCTCGCATTGATTATTTCTTTTTGGACCAAAAATTTATTCCATACTTACAGGATTGTTCTTACCAAAGTATTGTAATTTCTGATCATGCGCCAATTGTATTAGAACTTAAGATTCCACATCAGCCACCTAAATACTGTCAGTGGCGTTTTAATCCAGGACTCCTATCTGACAAGGATTTTATTGAACTTATTTCTTCCAATATATCAAGTTTTATGGAAGTCAATACTACACCAGGCATGTCATACTCTACTATTTGGGAATGCTTGAAATGTTATCTACGTGGTCTAATAATTTCTTACTCATCCCATAAAAATCAAGAGAAGAAAAGACGTCTTAAAGAAATATCTAGTTCCATAGCGCATATTGATAGCCAGTATGCCTCTGATCCCTCCCCTGAACTTTTTGAAGAACGTCAGTTCTTACAGGCAGAATACGACATATTATCAACCAATGAGGCTGAAAAATTGATTCTGCGTGCCCAGCATAGGGTCTATGAGCACAGTGAGAGGACAGGGAAACTGCTTGCTCGGCAGATTCGTGAAGCTGAAGTGTCACGTATGATTCCCCAACTAAGACTACAGTCAGGAGCCATCACTGTAAACTATAAAGCGATAAATTCCGAATTTAAGAAATTTTATGTTAATTTATATTCCTCAGAATCCCCACCAGATGCTTTCGCAATGAACACTTTTCTTAATGGAATTGAATTTCCCACTATTAATAAGTTGTCTCGTGACTCATTAGAAGAAAACATTAAAATTGAAGAAATTAAGGAATCTATAGCATCTATGAAATCTGGTAAGGCCCCAGGGCCTGATGGATTTCCATCTGAATTTTACAAAGTCTTTTCTAATTTACTAAGCCCAATTTTACTTTTCTTTTTTTCAGAAAGTCTTCAGAATGGTTGTTTGCCTGCAAGCCTCTATCAAGCAACAATTTCACTGCTCCTAAAGAAAGAAAAGAATCCATTAGAATGTGGTTCATATCGTCCTATCTCTTTACTAAATTGTGACTATAAGATCTTAGCCAAACTTTTATCTATCCGTTTAGAAAATTCTGTAGGTCAAATAATTTCACCTGATCAAACTGGCTTTATTCGGGATAGATATTCTTTTTCTAACATCAGACGCCTTTTTAATATATTGTATTCTTCCCATTCAGATGATCCAGAGGTGATACTATCACTTGATGCAGAAAAGGCGTTTGATCGTGTAGAATGGAGCTATCTCTTACAGGTCTTAGGAAAATTTGGATTTGGCCCCATATTTATATCTTGGATTCAAATTTTATATGCGGCCCCTAAAGCTTCTGTACGCACTAATAATGTCTTTTCAGAGTATTTCAAACTACATCGGGGCACAAGACAGGGTTGTCCCCTTTCCCCATTGTTATTTGCCATAGCTATTGAACCTCTTGCAATTGCTCTACCTTCCAGTGCACAGGTTTGTGGTATCACCTGTGCAGGTAAAGTGCATAAGGTTTCTTTATATGCAGATGACCTTCTAATTTTTCTATCTAACCCCCTTACTTCAATTCCTCAAATTCTTTCTATTTTAGATACCTTTAGTAGTTTCTCAGGATATAAACTAAATTTCCTGTAAAAGCGAATTGTTTCCATTGAACTCATCCTCCCTTCAAATCTCATATTCAGACTTTCAGTTCAAGGTTGTCAGAAATCGCTTTAAGTACCTGGGGATTCAGGTGACCCGTAAATACTCTGACCTGTTCAGTGCCAATATTAGTCCTCTCCATAACCATGTCAAGTCTCTCTTCATGTCCTGGAAATGTCTCCCTTTATCTTTGATAGGAAGGGTGAATGTTATCAAAATGAATGTTCTCCCTAAATTTTTATATTTTTTTCAGTGCCTTCCTATATTTATTCCAAAATCTTTTTTTACAATTTTGCAGCTAAATATTTCTTCTTTCATATGGAGGAAAAAAAAAAAAAAAAAAAAAAAGTAATGACATTCAAAATGGTGATACTCAGAATCAAGGACAACCCATCCGAAGTTATGAAACCAACCCGGAGCAGTGTTTGCGGCGCCCGGGGAGCAGTTGGGGGTTCAATGCCTTGCTCAAGGGCACCTAAGTCATTTATTGAAGCCTGTACATTCTCCCCCCATTGGCCAGCCCGAGACTCGAACAACCCTTAGGAACCTGGCCACGACTTCCCTCAATAAGTCAAATTGGGGACATCTTATGCCAAAGCCGGATTTTTCAAGCCTATTATTAAAGAAGTTATATTGGGTCAGTGGGTTTTGATGTGGAAGCTGCCTCTTGTACTCCAGCAACTTTAACATCCCTACTAAGTGTTCCAGTTCCCTTTAAATATACTACTTTAATTAAGAAAAATCCAGTTGTTAAGCATTCATTAAGGATTTGGTCTCAATTCCGTTTAGCGTTAGACCTTAAAGATCCATGTACTATGACACCGATTTTTTGCAATATTTCATTTCCGCCCTCTTTGATGGATGGGGCTTTTAACACCTGGAGGGAACATGGCTTAGCTACAGTTAGTGAGCTATACATTGACAATACTTTTGCATCCTTTACACAACTTAGAGAAAAATTTGACCTACCCAGCTCCCATTTATTTAGATACTTTCAGATACGGAATTTCACTCGTAAGCATTTTTCTAACTTTCCCCTTTTGCCTGCTAAAAATATACTTGACGATATATTAGGCCTGGATACATCTTTGAAAGGGGTTATTTCTAATATCTATACTATAATTAACACAAAACAGTCCCCCTCAATGCGTCCATTGAAGGCTCTCTGGGAGGAGGAATTGAATATGACGTTTGAGGAAAATATCTGGGATCTAATTCTTGCCCGTATACACTCATCTTCTATAAATGCTAGACACACACTCATTCAATTTAAGGTGGTGCATAGAGTCCATTGGTCTAGAACTAAACTAAACAAAATATTTCCTGATTTTGACCCAACCTGCCTTCGCTGCACAACTGAACCAGCAACGTTATTGCACTCTTTCTGGTCTTGTCCAAAACTATCTGATTTTTGGAGGAAAGTCTTCAGGTGTTTTTCTGTTATTTTTTCTTTACCGATAGACCCCAACCCCTTAACAGCATTGTTTGGTATTTTGCCAGAATCTGTTCAATTAAGCATATCACAGGCTGATAGTGTAGCTTTTGCAACTCTACTGGCTAGACGTCTTATTCTTATGAATTGGAAGTCAGCAGCTCCCCCTCCTTATCGCCAATGGGTTTTTTGATTTCTTACAAGCTCTCAGGATGGAAAAGATTCGGTTTGCAATAAAACAAAAGCCTAAACTTTTTTTGAGAGTCTGGAGCCCTTTTCTGAAATATTTTAAGGAGACAGCTGTATCTTAATTGTATTTTATTTGTATATTTATTTTATTCACTCAATTATTGAATATTTTTATATCCTTTTTTTTTTTTTCTCTCTTCATTTCGTCTCTTTCTCTACTTGATTGTATAACTATGATTGCCTGTTTTCTTATTTTTTCTTCATCTGAATTAATGTATGGTTGCATGTTCTCTGTGTAAATGTGTATATCTATTATTTATAGCATATTACTATATTTACGTTATTGTTACTTTCTGTTTGACCTAAGATGAACCAAATAAAAGCAAAAACAAAAAAAGAAAATCATCTTGTTTACTCACTTACAGAAAACAATATATTGATTTCAATTTTCTAAGACACTTTTTGTTGGTAAAAGTCATATGCGAGTAGGCGTCAACTATCATGAATATCATTGTGATTCATACCTGGGAAGTCAAAGGCCTGCATAATGAGCTGCATAATGAGCCATTCAGCCAGCAGTGTGACTGAGAGGGAAGATTTACAAGAAAGAATGTGAGGACAAAATAAATGTATATAATTTTATGTTTGTAGTTTATTTAGAATAAATTCAATTATCCCACAACATAATTTAATATTCACTTGTGAGTGCAGTTAAACAGTTTATTAGGAACAATCAAACCTGACTTTCAAACTGAATTTTTTGCATCATTACTCCAGTCACACAATCAGAAATCCTTTTAACAATCTTATTTTCTACAAAAAAACATTTGTTATTATTATTATTATTATTATTATTATTATTATTAATGTTGAAAAGAGCTGAGAATATTTTTTTTCTGTTTTTTTTAGGGGGGATAAAAAGAACACATTGTTTGTTACATTTGTTACAGTTACATTTATTTGTTACATTTAATTTATTCACATCAAGCTTTTGAATGGTATAGTAGTGTATATTGTTATTGAAACTTCATAATATTTCACTTGATTATACATTTAGTCAGGAATTATAGTTTGGAAAGAGTCTTTGGAAAAAGTCTAACTAGTAAAATGTTTACACGTTATGTGAAAACTAGTACAAGTATATAAATAAATAAAAAGAGACTTACTCATATTTATGAGCTCTGCTGAATAAAGTGCTTCATTCTTTTTTTCTGAGGAAATCCAAATCTCAGATCCTCAACCACATCACATCTTTTTGGGGAGAATTATGTCTTATTCCTCTCATCGTGAAGCAAACAGTAAAATAAAATAACTTGAAGAACAATCTTGCTGTGTTGTCTTCTGTTGTGTGGGCGTATTCAAGCCGCGCGCTTCAGTGAAACATTATCATCTCAAAAGCGCGTTCAGCGGGTGGGCGTGGTCGCATTAGAAGATAATGAAGGGAGACGTGAAAAACGGACATCGCGTTGTTTTCATATGGATTACTTTATCACAGAATATTTGTTTTCGGCAGCACTTGTTTAGTTTAAAAGTAGACATGTCAGGCTTTCTATAGATATATCTCTCATGTCCCTTCGTTGAGTATTCACTGAGTTACAGTTCATTTTAATGACCCGTTAAATGAAGATCACCGCAGACAAAGGCTGCAGACAGCACAACTTGTTTGTTATCTTTATTTTATAAGTGCACAAAGTTTTTGCTGTTATTATGTCTGTATGCAAAAAAAGTAGACCCTTTACAGATTCGATTGATGTATTGCTCTTATCTGTACAATCAAAACTGAAAGTGTAATTTAAGTTCTTTTATCGACTATAAGAAAAAAACACCACATAATGCGTATACGCGTTAATCGACTTTAGAGGGTTAATAGACTTCAAGCACCTGAAGATATGGACTCAAGTCCACAAGCCTCTGGCCTTCCAGTCAGTGAACCCCAACAAGTCGCAGTGTCAAGCCACAGACACTGCCCCCCATTCACTGACTGACGATGCAAGGTCAAAGCCAAGAGCAAGCTCAACTCCGAGCAGCAAGAACCAAGACCCTTTCCTCTGCTCATTGCAAGCATCCGACTTAGACACAGGTTCTCTTCGAATCATGACTGCCATAAACATCCAAGTCACACCAGTGGCTGATGCAGCACTAGCCCTGTGGACTGAAAACTCTGCTATCAGCCTAAAGCTCTTCAAAACATTGAAGCAGAGATGTCAGAGCCTACCACATGTCTCAAAGCACAGCCGCTACCCTCTCAGTCCCTGGACAACAACCATGGCTACCTCCAAGATTGTCTGTGCTGTAGACCTACAATGGAACAACAGACTCCTGAGTCACTACTTCCTCGTTGTCCCCAACCTACCTCATTACATCTACATAGGAGCAGACATCATGGTTTGTCTCAATGCTTACATTGACATCGTGAACAACGTCATATGGGCTCCCCCGTCACACCAACTGACCACTGCAGTCAATCTCAAGAAACTTTGATCTGGTCAAACAATTCGAGATGCATGTGCAATGATCAGTGAACAAGAAGCAACAATACCTGCCTACAGCAAGAGTGTCAGCGTCCACCTCAACATGCGACCTGGCCAAACTCTCAACAGTAAGCTAGGTTTCTTCCAACCTTCCAGGACCCGCCTAAAACTAGGACTGACCTTGGAAGCCACACCTCTCATGGAAGTGTCATCTTGTGCTGTGTATGTGTTGATCAACAACTGTACGGCCAAAGACATCAACATTCCCAAAGCCAGTCACCTGGGATGGCTCATCAACCAGGTGTTCCATGACTTTGAGTTAACAGTACCTGTCATCGGCCCCATACCAGCCGAACTAATGTCAGATGAATGCGAAGGCACTGTAACATTCACAAAGCCCCATGAAGTCATTGCCATCACTACTATTCTGCCAGTGTCCAAAGAAAGCGTCTGTCGGTCAGAACTAACAGACGACACTCATCTCACTATCTATGCTGTCTCAACACAGCCTGTGACAGAATCACCTGCACATGTGACCATCAAGGCCCAGAGTCCCTCAAATGACTCAACAGAGGAACCCTACGCGGGGTTCAATGCACAAGTCCAACAAATCCTGAGCGAGACAGATGCCCTCCACAGCGAAATGGATTACCAAGGACTGAAAGAGGTTCTGTGCAAATACAAGGACTCCTTCGCAAAGGATTCCCTGGACTGTGGCCTGACTGATATCCACACGGTGCGCATCCCAACACATCCAAATGCGCCACCCACATTCATGCGGCAGTACAAAATTCCGATAGCATCATACGAATCGGTTCAAGAGATCATAGATTCCATGCTGAAAAAGGGGGTCATCCGGCCCTGTAACAGCACCTACTCTGCCCCAATATGCCCCGTCCTAAAGCCCAATGGCAAATGGCAGCCCACCATCGACTATCGCAAATTAAACCAACAAGTTTCCTTATTGCAATGGCCTATGACTCAGTTGGACCAAGAGATTCCCAAAATCAAAGGCTCAACGATCCTTTCCACGCTGGACGTCGCCTCAGGATTTTGGACAATCCCTATCCACCCTGATGACCAACACAAACTGGCATTCTCCTTCGGCAATCGACAGTACACCTTCACATAGTGCCCTTTCGGCTATGCCAACTCACCAGCGGAATTCAACATCTTTCTAAACAAAGCATGCCCTGATGCCAGAGCCAGAGGCAACCTTGTTTACGTGGATGATGTCCTTATGAAAAGGTCAAATGTGGCAGGCCACCTCGAAGAAATTGACCATGTCCTGAACCAGCTGACAACAGCAGGAGTGAAAATTGCCCTTCAAAAGGGACACTGATGTAAAACCAAAACGCTGGCTTGCTCGTCGGACGTGGCGGCATCGAACCGCAGTCCAGCCGTACGCAAGCAATCCAAAACCTAAAGACACCCACTAACATCTCTGAGCTACAAAGCTTTCTGGGAGTGTGGGAGGCAGTTCATCGAGAACTACGCTGACATCGTACGACCACTAACTTCCCTCCTGAAAAAGGACAAACCCTTTGTTTGGTCAGAAGCTCAGGACACAGCTATAAGCAAGCTCAAAGAACCCCTATGCTCCGCCCCATGCCTGGCCTACCCCGACCCAGAAAAGGAATTCTATCTGGAAGCTGGATTCTCCAATCATTGCCTCAGTGCAGGCCTCTACCAGCTCCATGACAAAGACAAACGAGTGGTCGCTTATGGCAGCAAAACATTGCTTCCCCCAGAATGCAAATACTCAGACTGTGAAAAAGCGTTCAAAAATGGGCCATTCAGCGTTTCTCCAACTACACTGGAGCGCAAAAGGTCATCATAGAAACGTGTCACCAGCCAGTGACCTTCCTCAACAGCCAACGAATCAGGGATGGCGTGGTAACCAACGCACGCATAGCTACATGGCTAATGACGCTCCAAGTCCCGTCCTTGGAGCGTCATTAGCTATGTAGCTATGCCTTCATCGAGGCAAGATATGCCTAAAACCACAAATCATCTCTAGGTAATGGGCTAGCAGCCTGCCAAAACTGTTCAACGGACATGCTGGACACATCAGCAGAACCAAAAGAACCTTGACAACTGGAGCTGACAAACTACAGGTACTTTGAGGAGAATGTGTGTGAAGGCATGCCCACAGCATATGTCGATGGCTACTCCTACAATCAACAGGGCAACTTGAAAGCGGGAGCTGGTGTGGTCTGGCTCAACAACGACCCTTGCCCACCACAACAATTCAAATTAGGCCCTCACTCATCGCAATATGCAGAAATAGCAGCCATCCTCATCACCCTACAACTTGCTGCATCCCACAACATCAAAGAACTCCTCATCTGTACCGACTCCAACTATGCCCGTCTAAGCTTCACATGCCATCTAGCTGGATGGAAACAGAATGGTTTCAAGACAGCTAACAACAAGCCTGTCAAACATCACGAACTCTTCCAAGCATGCAAGGCCATTGTCACTGAACATGACATGATTGTTTATTGGAAAAAGGTCAGAGGTCACTCACGTCAACCAGGACAAGACAAAGGTCTCAATGACCAAACTGATGCCCTCGCCAAAGCAGGTGCATTACACGGAGAGTCCTGGACATTTCCTGCCCTCCCATCCACCCCATCAATGGCAGCCATAACCCGCCACCAGCACGCCACTGGCGCGCAAACCCCCACCTCCTCCCACATTGAACTCTCATCTCAATTCGGCATTGATGATCTCCTCACCCTCCAAGCATCGAATCCAGTGCTACAAACCATTGCCACTCACATTTCCGACCCACTAACTCATACCATTTCCACCTCTGACCTAGCTAAGTCAGCTGATCTCCACCAACTTCACTCAATCTAGCATATGCTGCATCTTAAAGACGACGTTCTCACATATGTCCCTGAGCCCCTAACTGCGCCAAAGCTCGTAGTTCCTCAGTGCCAAAGGGGAATGATGCTGACACACGCCCATGATGCACCATGCGCTGGAAACCAAGGTGCCAAGGCCACCTACGAAACGCTCAAGCAAGTGGCGTACTGGCCTGGCATGCAGCAAGACGTGGCGGAATATGTAAAAGGATGCCTGGTGTGTTGCCAGTTCCAACCGGCAAACCCAAACCACAGAGCGCCACTACAACAGAAAGGAATGACCTTCCCATGGTCGGACCGCCAAATAGATTGGGTAGGACCCCTGCCATGGTCGACATGGAACAAATACTTTCTCACCGTGGTTTGCGATTTCACAAACTGGGTAGAGTGTCTCCCAGCTCCCAAAGATACAGCAGAAACAACAGCCTGCCTGTAAATGAACCATATCTTCTCAAGATTTGGACTGCCTTTAAGAGTCAACTCTGATCAAGGAACCCACTTTACCGCTGAAGTCATGCAGGAAGTATGGAAACTCCTGGGCATACAGGCCAAGCTTCATATAAGCCATCACCCAATTTCTTCAGGTCAGGTTGAACGAGTCAACAGGACAGTGGCAAGCATATTGAAGAAGTATGTGTCCGCCAATCAAAAGGATTAGGATGTCAAGCCTCCTCTGGTACCGATGACCATCAGGGCCACCCCTCACCGGTCTACCGGAGTACCCCCGTTCGAAATGATGACAGGACGGCAAATGACACTATCATTACACCTGCTGTACCAACCGGGTGACCTGAACCTCGTTACCGCCTACACCACTTACCAGTACCTGGAAGCGTTGCATCAGCACCTGAGAGCGACTTTCGCCTTCGCGCAACAAAACCTCCAAAGAAGCGCAGAAGGTCGAAAAGCCTACTACGACCAAAAGGCCTCTCACCAGGAACTTAGTGTCAGGGACCGAGTATGGTACTACAGCTTCGCCCAGCCAAGGCAGAATGCCCATCGCCTGTCAAAGAAATTCCTACCTCACTGGACAAGAACCCACAAGATTGTGGACAAGCTCTCACCTGTTGCCTATCGGATCAAAATCAGACAAGGGCGCAGCAAGCCAGTCCTTCGATGGGTCCATCGAAACCAGATAAAGAGGCACCAGGGCTCCAACCGACAGGGAAAGGGGAAAGATCAAACTAACTGACACAGACCACCAGTCCATGCTCTATACCACACTAACTATAACTGTCCTTTTAAGGAAACATATAGTTTGGTTTTACACAACACCTACCCACGCTCCTCCACAGCACTGCTAGGACCAACCCCTAGTGGAGAGGAGTCGCTCTACACATGACACTCTGTTTACATTCTTAACCTCAGTCAGTGTCCTTGTGTCCCTTTTGTGTGTATCTTTTTCCTTTCTCTTTGTGTTTTTCCTTCTCTTCCCTTACTATAATTCCCTTTCCCTTCTATTACGCGTCAGGAACTCCCTTAGATGATCCAGGTCCCAAAAACAGGATTGACTTCCCTTCACCGGAAGTGTCGTAACTTGTCGTAAAAGTCGTTATTAACCAAGTAAGGCGATCCCACCAAACCATGATCTTCACCGCTAATTGCTCCTTTTTTCTGCTCTATTACCAGGAGGATACTCAGACTTGCTGCCTTGTGTCTCTGCATACTCGGGGTCATGTCCCAGCTGGAAGTTGCGTCACCAGAACCAGCCTCCGGGCTCCGTGAACAACTGGGGTTATTGATAACAAACTGCAAAACCTACACCCAAAGGGTTTATGTCTGATTTGACCCCCGTGAGGTTGTCAGGGGCTCACTACATCCCCTCAGCCGCTCAAACCACTTGGGCTGGAGGCCGTTTGGCCCGAGAAATCCTCGCCCATGCCCAAGCAGATGTGAACCACATGCTGCAACAAATGCAGAAAGTGACTGTAACCCAGGCTGAACTAAGCGGGTACAACCGGCGTTCCAAACAATTTTTAGGCGCCCTTCTGGGGGCTGCAGCGGCTGTAGGAACCCTGTTCAACATTGGCATGAACACCGCCAATGCTGTTAATCTGGCCACTGTTAGGCAACATGTGGGTGAAATCCAGGCTGAAATGCCAGTAATACGTCAACAGCTCGCAGTCCAGAGTCAAGCCCTACAGACCTTTGGGAGGTCCCTGAACGGCACTATCCTAAACACCCATAGCACCCTTTTAAATCCAACCATAAAATCCCTCAACAAACTATTTTCGGTCGTGCAAAGTGATTTAGCCCAAACACAACTCCTGACTACCCTCATGACCGATATGCTACGGGAAATAATCTCCTCAATCGATAGCTTAGCCATGGGTCGGATCCCATACTATTTAATACCTCTTAGCTTGGTCCAAAGCATTCTAGCCTGGGCCACTCCAGGCCCTGCTAGTCCCATCCAAACCCATCTCGCTTTTTCCCTGGGTAGTGCTATTCCCTTATACGTAAGCCCAGAAACTGGCGACTTTGCCTTTCTCCTTAGCTTGCCCATTATCGACTCAAATAACATTTACAGGCTCAAAGACATTGTGAATGTGGGATTTTGGCAAGGGAACACCTATGTCAGAGTGTTATGGAAAGTTTAGTGTTGAACAAAAGCTCACGTTATGTGCTTAAACTTGGAGCGAATGAAATGTCCAAATTCTCTATTGTGTGCATATTGACACTTTATAAGGTAATTAACCAAAGTTCCACAATGGAGTTAATCTCACATGACGATGCCACAGAATGCTCTGTCCGCAGCCAAGGCAAGAGCTGTTGGATCTCTCAAAATCGCCGGGCAGTCAACCGACCAGTCAAGTCAAAGGGTATCCCCAGACGTCATCTACGCAACAGCAAATCCCGGCCGGGATTTCCCTTTCAGCTTAACGCAATCCAAGGACACGAAAAGACGCCGCGGTCAGCAGCAAAATCACAAATAAAGGCAAACAAAACCTCTATCTATTGCTGAAATGGTGCAAGGTTGTTATTAAGTTGTAAAGATAAACTAAGGCTCTGCTTTTACTGATTTTCGGGACGCCTGTGAATTTAGTAGAGATTTTCTCCATAACTCACCTCATAAATCCGATCTGTTTGGAAATGTTGTTAATTAACATTACTGAGTAGTTATATGTACACCTACACTGAGACAAGGATACTATAAAATAAAATGTAAACCAAGTATGTAGCTGGACATTTCAGATGATTATATGTGTAAACTTTTGTTTTTATAGGTGGACTAAAGAAGAATGCAAGACCAAGACTGTGAACCAGAAAGACATAGAAAAGGCACTCTCAAAATGGTTCACGGGGTTAGAGATGGGCGGAAAAAGAGATAAATCAGGTCACAGCAGTCTTCAGGACTGTGATCAGTTTTGTGTGTGTCCATCCGTACAAATTGTTGAGACCAAGTATTTTAATACTGTATTATAAGTTAAACAGAGTTTTTGTGTTTCATGTTGTCATAGAGGTTTTAAGTGTTTCTTTAAAAGGGAATGTTCACTCAAAATATAAAAATATTTTCTCTCTCTTCTACTGATTTAAACCAGTGGTGTCAAACTCTGATCCCGGAGTGCCACAGCCCTGCAGAACTTGGTTCCAACCCTAATTAAAAGTACCTGATCCAGCTAATCAAACCCTTCAGGTTTATTTGAAAACTAGATGTTATGCGTGTTGGAACAGGGTTGGAACTAAAATATGCAGGGCTGTGGCCCTCCAGGGGTTTGACACCCCTGCTTTAAACCCATAAAACTTTCATTCATCTCTGAAACACAAGTGATGTTTTTAATGAAATTAAGACATTTCTGTCTCTCCATATAAAGTCTTTTCATGACTTTTCAGAAAAAGCTCTTTTTGTTAATCTTATTATTACTGTTTGGAAGCATCAGAGGTTTGGGTGAACAGACAGAAAATTCCCAGTTTTTTTTTCCCCAATATTTTCATTTCTTGACTGTTTTATTAAATTTTTTTTATCAGTAATATTTTTAAATGTTACATACGTTTGGTTATGTAAAACCAGCTGTTGGGATAGTATCACCCTGTTTTAAAATAAACTGGTAATGTTGGTGTTTAACACTTTACAAAATCTTTTATTGAAAATATCTGAATTATAATAAAGTACTTGATATACTGAACTTTTACATTTAAATTTCTGATTTATTTTTTTAAATTGCACCTTTCATATTTTGTGATTTTTATTTTTTTATTTTTTTGTAGATGAATGACCGGTGGAATAGTCAAGCAGATGTATATTGTAAGCAGATGTATGATTATGAATGTTGCCCAGTTGGGCCCCACTTAGGTTCTATATGACATTTATATGGGCTAATTCATACAGGGCCCACATGGAACCCGTGGACAAACCCTTCTAGGCCCCATGTTTACAGCCCATATGGGGCCCACATTGGCCCCACAGTTGTTTTGTTGGCTGGGTCAACAAAGTGGGACAAATATGGGTCTTATATGTGTTGCCCATTTGGGTGCCACATTAGCCCCAGTCAGGCCCCACCTTTATTTTGTTGGATGACCCATCCAACAAAATTGGTCATCCAACAAAATTAGGCCCCACATTCACCCCAGTCAGACCCCTTATTGGATTCATATGGGCTAATTCAGATGGGGCCCACATGGAACCCATGGACAAACCCATGTAGGCCCCATATTTACAGCCCATATGGGGCCTACATGGGCCCCATGATAGAATGTTGGCAGGGAATGAGAGAACTTGAGTTTAAGCGTGAGGATGTTTTATTTATCTGTCGCTTCTTTTCAGTTGAATCAGATGGTCTATTCCAGGGGTCTCCAACCCTGCTCCTGGAGAGCTACTGCCCAATCAAACACACCTGAACCAGCTAATCAAGGAGAATTACAGACAGGTGCAATAAATCAAGGTCTAAACTAAAATCACAGACAGGTGTGTTGGAGAAACATATAAACTTAATACCTCTGGATGGTAGCTCTCCAGGAGCAGGGTTGGAGATCCCTGGTCTATTCTGACCATACTTTTCATACTTTCCTTGACCTTGACAATCTATTTCACTTGCCATCACTTACCCCTATGTCGTTCCAAAGCCATAAAAGCTTAGTTCATTTTCAGAATGCAATTTAAAATATTTTGAATGAAAACCGGGAGGCCTGTGACTGTCCCATAGACTGCCAAGTAAATAACAGTGTCAAGGTCCATAAAAGGTATGAAAGTCGTCGTCAGAATACTCCATCTGCCATCAGACGTGCAGACATTCTACTCAGAAAGTGTCCACATACAGCTGTGTTGTTAATACAAAAAAAATCTTAAATAAATAAATAAAAATTTAAACTACGTAGCCTAAGATGTAACTGAAATTAGTCCAACATAAAAGCATGAAAAGTATTTAGGTACAGCGGTTTCAATATGCCTCAAACATTGAAGAAAACCATGAAAAATTATTAAACAATTAACGTAAAATGGTTTCTATGCCACTAAATGGCATTCTTCAACCTTGGCATTTTTTTGGACCTTGAGAGTGTATTTTACTTGGCAGTCAGCTGGACAGTCACAAGCCTCCCTGTTTTCATCCAAAATATCTTAAATTTTGTTCCGAAGATGAACAAAGCTTTTATGGGTTTGTAACAACATGGGGGTTAGGTGGAGTATCGCTTTCAGCTAAATCCTTCCTTTTTAACAAAAGAATGACAACAACAAAAAAATATTAATAATTGAATCCCACAAACCTTGCACCTGTTTATAATGTACATTATTAATCTATGTGAGTGTGTGTGTGAGAGAGGGAGAGAGAGAGGTAGAGAGAGAGAGAGAGAGAGAGAGAGAGAGAGAGAGAGAGAGAGGTTTGAGTGGGTGAGATTTTTAAAATATTTGTGAGTTAATGTGTGCATGTGTATGTATGCATGGTTGTGCTTGCAAGTTTTTTTGTGTGTGTGTGTGTGTGTGTGTGTGTGAATGCATAGTTGAGTTTGCAACTGTATGATTCTTTTTCTTTTATGCATCCCTATAAATTATCCATAGGCTTTTCACTCAAAGAGTAACACTAAAGACCAATTATTGGACAATGTACTTTACACATGCTACTGCTAAAAAAGCTGACATTTCCTAATATACAGTGAAAAACCATTTACAATGCATTCCACTTACAAAAATAAATTTGATACTGTTCACAAACTGTATTTTAATGCAGCCAAATTCTCAATAAAACTGTTCTCACTGGTATATTTTTTTTGTTTCTGTTGTAAGACAACGGGATGAATATGAAATAGGGACTGAAAGCAGATCATTAAGACTACCAGCTCTCCGTTAAATGTTAATCTGCACAAAAATCCTGATTCATAATCATGACGTTGTTTAATGAAATCAAATACATATAAGATAAAGACAATGGCTGTGCTGTAATTTCGGCTATATTTGCATGTAAAATATGCAAAGTTTGAAGTGGCAGAATATATTATAAATATGAAACAGATTTCATCCAAAATATCTTAAATTGTGTTCCAAAAACAAACAAAGCTTTTACAGGTTTGGAATGCATGGGAGTAAGTGATTAATGACGAAATTTTTATTTTGGGGTGGAGTATCCCTTAAAATAAGTTAGATCATATATATTAATTAATTAACACAAAAGATAACTCTAGCATCATCTATCATTATATTAGCATATCTAACAGAGACTCTTCAATAACTGACTGATGAGATTATTTTCTCACCTGAAATCTTGGCAGCATATGTGTCTGAGGTCTTGACTTGGTTTCTGTGAGTAATTTCACATCTCCACTTTCTCTTGTCATCTTCATTCAGGAGTTTTGCAGTCAGATTCCTGATACAGTGTCCTGGAGCTGATATCTGATATCTGGAGTCTGCTATTGTCAGTTTAACACCAGTCTGATTCACCCAGATCAGCTGAATTCCCTTAGAACGAATCAAATCATCACAAGAGGCTCCAGCAAATGAATACAACTGACAGGAGAGAGTCACAAAGCTGCCTGGACTGATCTCATTCTGTGAGGATGATGGAGAGACTGAAACACAAAATAAGACATGAATCACAAACTTTTCAATCATCATGGGAGTTTAAATAAAGAATCTTTTTAAATTGACCACATAATGATAAAAATACCATGAAGAACATGCAGAAAAACACGTGCATCAGTTCCTTGTTGTCCATTCACATATTGTCGGCAGGTATAAGAGCCATAATCTTCTTTTGTGACATTCCTGATGTTCAGAGAGCAGTCAGACCCCAGACTCAGTCTCTCATGTCTCTCTGTGTCTTGCTTCTTTTTCCCTCCTGCAATCATTTCAGCTGCTGCTGAATTTCTTAATCTGTTATAGTTCCATGTAGTTGATGTACAGCCAGGAAGAGCATTATTACAGGGCAGACGGACATTTTCACCAGAACTGATGAACACATGAGTCTCATCCACTCCACTGGTACCTGAAATACAAGTACATTTGAGGTATTATTATGAAAAAAAAAATACCAGCATAAAAAACAGAAGATTAAAATCATAGTATTTTGTCCTCACTTAATGCAAACAGCACAAACTCCTGAATAAATCATAGCTTCTTCTCTGTTATTGTAATTTGCATTGCTTGCCACATTTTTAGTGTAGCTTTATTTGTCATCGGTGAGGGATTCACATTTAAGAAGTGAAGGGAAATAATTAGGCTGACATAGAAGATTTCAGAACTAGAGACACATATCCAAACTTTAATTGAGTAAGAATGTGAGGGCCTTAGATACGGCATCAGATGCAACTAGCTTAGGGAGTCCTGTACATAAGTTTGTTCCAGTCGCAGAGCCCCCACAGCAGCAGGGCCATACACAGTGCCCTTATACCAAACTTCTGTTTCCTTTAGATAAATGTACGATACTTCCATTGCCTTGGTCGTTCACAAGTGTCTGGATGCAGTCTCCGATGAAGATCTTGATGGTTTTAAGGTTTGGTGGTGTTGGAGTTGAAATCACGTTATTCCAGTTTTGAAGGGTGATGAACCTCAAAAGTGTTATTCTGACTCAGTTGTGATTGGGTTGAGTTTTCTCCCAGGTGGAATGGGATGAGAAAAGAAGGCAGAACTCAAGAGACATCAGCTGAAATGGAAAGACAAGGCCGCAGCCTGGCACAAACTTCAGAGTTCCTTGGAAGACGTCTACCTCTGCATCCCCATCCTCTTAGGATCTAAAAGAACCACAGACTGAAGGCGGGACACTGATGTGAGGCCTTTGAAGTCCTGTGGAGGGGGGCTCAAAGAACCAATGGGGATCTACACTTTCAGAGGGAAAGTTTACGACTCTTTGTCTTCGCCGCATGGTATGTAGTGGGATTGGGTGTTGATTCAAAACCACTAAAGATTCTTAGAACACTAATATGTTGTATAGCTATAAACATATAATATACACTGTCAGTTAGGTCATCCAAAGATTATTTCATAGAGACCAAACTTGGTATAGGTAAGGTTACATGAACGAGTGGTTCTATCATAAGCATGCATAAAACAGTATTAGAAAAGAATCCATATTTATGGGCATTATGTCTTTCCTAAGGGTAAAAAGGTAGTGAGAGGGAGAACTCTCGACATGCCATTAGGTCATAAAGTTTTTCTGGTCTGTCTGAGGTGTCCTGGTTGACATGGTAACCAGGGGCCTGGGGGTCATTCACAGGCTTCTTGGCACCCTGTATGGTTGTTGGGTGAGGGGTCTGTGATTATTTGTTAATCAAATGAATAATTGATTTGTTAAATATTATGAACAATTGTGAGTCTGATTGGTCCAAACGCTATAATGTGTGAAATCAGTCCAATAGAGTAGGGAGACATCACAAGGCAGGGTGATGTAGCAACCAGGAAGCTAAAAAGTGCATCTGGCATTAACAGCGTTAGCTTCTGTTAGGTCAAAGCAAGCGCTCACAGGGATGCAGGAAGTATGGAAGGGCAACACAGCATTGCGTTCCCTTTGGGGAACCATGGTTACATACGTAACCTAGAGACATTCCCCTTCAGGAACATGCAGCATCTGAAATATTTTGGGAACGAGAATTACAACTCCACCATTCTGACAAATGCTTGTATTGTGTGAAATCGATGCACACATCTCAAGACAGAAGCACTCTAGAACCCAAAGTGGTCCCATCTAGTTTATAAAATCTGACAAAGGGGAGCAGGGTAAACCAACTCACAGCCTCACAAACATTGTGTAACACAACAGATAAGAAGGCCTTAGAGGCCGCCATACTTCGAGTTGAGTGGGACCTGAACCCTAAAGTGACCAGAGGTCAGAGGACTCACAAACCAGAGATAGCCTCAACTATGCACCTGCTTAATGTCTGCTTGGTCTCCGGGAGACAGCTCTGGGAACATAGGTGTCCAGTGCTCGAACTGGACACACCAAGTTAAGTTTCTCCTGGTCATGCTCCCGGAAGCGAGGAGGACAGAATGCCTGAAGCACTGTGGGCTGTAGAACCTAGGTGGGGACCTTTGGCAAATAACCAAATTCCCTACTTTTGATATTTAGAACTCATTATTTGGAGAAAGAGGACGCATGGAGAGGATGCTGGCGCTGTCTGTTCACCGCTTCTCCAGTTGCGCCAAAATAATGGGAAGTTTTTAACCATAAATCTTTTACTATCCTCGTCACCGAACAGTGACCTTTTTAAAAAGAAAAAAAAAACTGTTTACCTTCCATATCACCGAACTGTGGACCTTACTGGATAGCTATCAGGTAGCTTTCGAGTCTAGTGGTGGCCTACCTGTCACCGATAGCAAACCACCTGCCCGGAGACTCCCTGGAATTGGTCGCTGCTCGTGCATCGCAGCATTGCTGCTGCTACGCGGCTAAAAACAACTGTCCTGTCTTCCACGCCTTGGACGTCTCCATGGCAACACCTCTCAGTGAGCTGAATGGAAAATGTGGAGTGGACTTCAGTCTGCTCTGGCCAGTGCAAAGATGTATTGCATCATCAAGTAGCAAAATCGAACTCTTAAATGCACAGTCCATTACAAACAAATCCTGCCTCATTCATTATCATATCCTGGAAAAATCTCTGGATTATATGTTCATTACAGAGACCTGGCACCAACCAAATACCTTTTCTTCTTTAAATGAGAGCTGTTTAGGTGATATGAACATCCATGTTGACACCCCCTCCTGCCATTTTGCAGCTGAATTTCTTCAATTACTCGACTGCTTTAACTTAAAACAACTTGTTGGTGTCCCCACACACACCAAGGGGCATACCTTGGACCTGGTCATTACTAACTCTGCCCCTCTCACCAACCTGCAGGTGTATGACCTAGGTGTGTCTGATCACAAGGTCATTTCTATGGATTTGCCATCCCCATTCAGCCTCTCCAAGCCTAAGTGGAATATCTGTTTCAGAAACCTAAAAAACATAAACCCAGAACTCAGAGCATCTTTCCATACATTTTTCATAAGCCGGCGAAGCAGTGGACTACTACAACAGCCATCTGAGCAGCCTCCTGGACCTTCATGCCCCTGTTAAAACAAGAACAGTCATCTTCACCCGCTCAGCACCCTGGTTCACAGATGGGCTTTGTAAGATGAAGGCAGCAGGGTGGGTCCTTGAGCGGCGTTTCAGAGCCTCTGGCCTCACTGTCCACAAACAAATCTACTGGGAGCAACAACAAAAATATGCACAGTCGCTCAAAGAGGCAAGATCACAGTTTTACTCTGATGCCATCAGAAACAGCCCAGGAAATTCCAAGCAGTTTTTACCACTATTAACCACCTTCTCAAACCACAATCTCCCCCACTTACTGCCACTACAGAAGAGCAGTGCAATAAATTCATGGATTTCTTCATGTCAAAAATTGCACATATTCGCTCTGTCCTCTCTGGTCCTCCCACCCTAACTGTTTCCCCAACATATACCGTCTCCAAACCCCTAAACTGCTTTCCTGTGGTTTCATGAGAAGAGGTGCAAAACATCATCAGGAAGATGAAATCCTCCACCTGTCCCCTGGACCCTCTCCCAACCTCACTTGTAAAAACTCATATCACTGTCCTAAGTCCCCTGATCACTGCTGTTATAAATCATTCCCTCAAAACTGGTCACGTTCCCCCTGTCTTAAAAAACACCATTATTACACCACTGCTCAAAAAACCCACTCTTGATCCGGAAGTCCTATCCAACTATAGGCCCATCTCCAATCTCCCCTTCATATCAAAAGTACTTGAGAAAGCAGTTGCCATCCATCTTCAGCACCACCTCAAACATAATAACCTCTTTGAAAAATTCCAGTCAGGTTTCCGTTCTGCTTACAGCACAGAGACTGCCCTCGTTAAAGTCATAAACAACCTCCTTATATCATCTGATGCTGGCTCTCCCTCCTCAGCCTCCTGGACCTTTCTGCTGCATTTGATACTGTTGACCATGGCATTCTTTAAAACCGGCTCCACCTCACTACTGAACTAAATGACATTGCCCTCAGTTGGTTCAGATCATACCTCACAAACCGGACAAAATACATCTCCCTGGGCCACTCCAAATTAAATCTACACACAGTTACTTGCGGTGTCCCCCAGGGGTCAGTCCTTGGCCCCATCCTCTTCATTCTCTACCTCACTCCCCTTGGCCAAATCATCAGCCTATAAATCTGCCAAATCATCTGCCATAAAATTTCATTTCATTGCCATGCCGATGACATACAGCTCTATGTACAAGCCACAGCTGAAACCACACCCTCACAGTCATCCCCATCAAAACTCAGCACCTGTCTGGAGGAGATAAAGGTATGGATGGAGCACAACTTCCTTCAACTCAATAGCTCCAAAACCGAAGCCATCCTGGTTGGCACTTCTCACCAGATCAAATCATCATCCATAACCAGCATCACCTTTTCTGGCACCAACATTCCCCTCTCATCAACAGTCACTAATCTTGGTGTAAAAATGGACTCCCAACTCACTTTTGAACAGAGGTGGAAAGAGTACGAAAATATTCTACTCAAATAAAAGTACCATTACATGAATGAAATTTTACTTAAGTACAAGTAAAAGTACCAGTCTAAAAATCTACTCAAGTACAAGTAAAAAGTAGCTCAATTTAAAATTTACTCAGAGTAAAAATTACTTAGTTACATTTTAACAGTGGGAGGTAGGCAAAAATGGGACCACGGGTGTCAAACTCAGTTCCTGGAGGGCCATAGCCCTGCACAGTTTAGATATAACCCTAATTAAACACATCTGATCCAGCTAATCTAATCATATAGGCCTTTAAATCTCAAACCAGTTAAAGGAATCAGTTATTTATAATAATAAGACATTTGGGCTGTTACCAGTATCAACAAAAATCATCTTTTTAATGCAGAGAAGCTGCATCTGAAGTGGCATTTAGATGTATTCACACACTGTTTAATGCAGGACATGAATGCATTTAACCTGCAGTTACATATGCAAAAATAATGTTTTGATATAGAAGACATAAAATGTTGAGAACTCATTTGAAATTATAAAAAATAATAAAATAATACATTAAATGTGAAATTAAATTCGCCAATAGGTGTCAGCAAGTCACTGTTAATAAGTGAGTCATTGCGATTGAACCCAATCGTTTAAACAGTTGATTCATTCAGGAACGAAACACCGTCATTCCTCAGAGACGCAAAAAAAACTGTGCTATGGTGGCTGTGTGTGCTGTTGTCAAAAAACAAGCAATATGGTGTCTAAACCGCAAGTCTCTTAATTAACGTCTTGTTTATTGAACTGTTGTTTATATATATATATATATATATATATATGTATATATGTATATATATTATATATATATATGTATATATATATATACATATATATATATGTATATATATATATATATAAAATCATGCTGATTTTTGAAAGAAAAAAACACTTTTTGTGTTATAATGATTTACTATATGAAATTATATAATTATATATATTTTCTGCCCCTATATCTTCAATTTTGTGATCATTTTAAATGCATTTTAACAGACTGAACCAGGCAGTGAAAGAACACACTCTAAATGCGCGAGTGCACTAGTCTAATCTACTAGACTTCACAGCACTCTGTAGGAGTGTTTGGTTTTTGGCAAAATACTGATAATGTCAAATCGCACATCGTTTAAACAACAATTACGATATTATCACAGATCACACACCCTGCACCACTGTCTTTTTGGCTAATTTTAGCAAAAGGTTTTGCTCAAATTAGTCAAAGCTTCATTTTAACCACCAATACAACAATGCAAGTATTAACCTTACCTCTACACGCTTGCGAAAGGTTGATGTTGAGATTTAATAAGTTGCTAGTTTGGTCTCCCTAGGCAAACACAGCTTAGTCTACACTGCATAATAGAGCATAAATATGTCCATGGGGTTCAGTTCATTTCCTTCGAGCTCAACTTCAGCAGAATACTACAGGGTTTTGTTTTCAGCTGGATCTGCACCATAACGCCTGTCTGTCTGTCTGCATCTTTCTTGTGATTTTAGCGCCAGTTTGCTCTCCTGACCATTATTTACTTAAGTGGTTTCCAGGGAGTGTTTTTTTTTTTTACTCAGTAATTAATGCGTTTTAAAATGTAGCAAAGTACAATACTTCAAACAAAATATACTTAAGTAAAAGTAAAATTACAGATTTTAAAAATGACTTGGAAAAAGTAGAAGTACACAAAAAGATACTCAATTACAGTAACACAAGTAAATGTAATTCATTACCTTCCACCTCTGTGGTTAAGATGTTCTAGAAACACCCAGCAGCAGTCATTCAGACCAACAAAGAGATCTCTGCTCAGTTTTCCTTGGAGCGAGGCACAAGACAGGGTTGCCCACTGACACCCCTTTTGTTTGCTTTAGTGATAGTCTTAAGCCACTGCAATCAATTCAAATGATGCTATTTCTTGCTTCACAGTCCTTCATTCTCAGCATTTAACTTCATTGTATGCAGGTGATATCATGCTGTATTTGACTAATATAGATTCTTCCATACCAGCCTAAATTACTTTATTACAGGAGTACAGAATTATTTCCAGATATAAAAGTAATATGAATAAGAGTATTTCTATGTATATTCTAAATTCACATATTTGGGATTACGAAAACCAAGGGATCTTTCTCGACTATATAACTTAAACTAAGGATGCACCGAATATTTGGCAACTGAAATTATTTGGCAGAAAATAGCAAAAAAATCTCTTTCCATGTTTAGCCGAACAAGTAAAAAGACCAAATAAATTGTACAGAAGAATGACATTTTTGGTGACTTGATCAAATGGCAACGAGCATAGAGGGAGCCGTGTAGCAAACATGTCAGCAGTGTGAAAGCATTTAAAAGTGTCTAAGAATGGCGCAAAAAAAGAGGAAGGGGTGGTTGTTGCTTTTTACTTTATCATTATTAAAATCATGCAATAGCCTTAAACAATTACTAAATTGCGAATGAATATTGGATATCTTGAATCATGATGCCATGTTGATTTATTAAATTAACAGTAAAAAAAAGATAGCAGTCATTTTATTATATTTAAAATGCAGCTTCCAAAGACTTCAAAAATGTTTACATACAGAGAACAAGTCATTCTGCGGAAACATGCTTAGTGACTTGAATTTACAAAGCTCTATGGATAAAAGAAAACTAAAGAACTATCAGACATCTGATCTCACTCTGCCTCTTTGTGTATGTGTGTGTTAGTTTTTTTTTTTTTTTAAAAAGGGGTCATATGATGCTGCTAAAAAGAACATTATTTTGTGTATTTGACATAATTCAATGTGTTTATGTGGTTTAAGGTTAAAAAGCACATTATTTTCCATACAATGTACACTATTTGGGGGAAGTCGTGGCCTAATGGTTAGAGAGTTTGACTCCTAACCCTAAGGTTGTGGGTTCAAGCCTCGGGCCGGCAATACCACGACTGAGGTGCCCTTGAGCAAGGCACTGAACCCCCCAACTGCTCCCCGGGCGCTGCAGCATAAATGGCTGCCCACTGCTCCGGGTGTTTATTCACGGTGTGTGTGAATTCACTGCTGTGTGTGTGCACTTTGGATGGGTTAAATGCAGAGTACAAATTCTGAGTATGAGTCACCATACTTGGTTGTATGTCTCGTCACTTTCACTTTTTCACTTTTCGTCACTTATTGTTTCTCCTCTATGCCCCACCTTTCTGAAATGCGTTGATTTTTACAAAGCTCATCATTCTGAAAAGTGAGGTGTGCTCTGATTGGCCAGCTATCCTGTGAGTGCGTTGTGATTGGCCGAATGCCTCAAGCATTTTGCATCATAGGGAGTGTAAGGCACATTTATAAACCAAATAATTTAAGTAATTACTGGAGACGCAAACCATTTCAAACGATTCAGTTCGATTTGGTGAACTGGTTCGACCGGATCACTAAGAAGATCCGGTTAAATAAAACAATTCGTTCGTGATCCGGATATCACTAAACGAGACAAAATCAATAAAACCCATTACAACAAGGCATTTTTTGCATCCAGTGGGGACATAATTACTAATTATAATGACTTATACTGTCTTTTTATGCGTTGTGTATCGTGCTACATAAACATAAAACTATGTCTGCATTTGTGATCTGAGAAACAACAAACAACAAGCCTACTCGCGTTTGAATCATCATTGGGAAATTATTTAAATATAAAAAATGTACTTACAGACCCTGAGTCAGAAGTGCCCGACTGTCCTTGCAAAGTTTGAACTGCCCAACTTTATAGAAACAGCCGTGGTGCCACAGACGCATATGTAACGTGAACCAGACAAATTAAAGATTCGATCGGGAGCCTGGTTGAAACATGAGCCGAATTCCACAGAAAGGCAGGATGTTGTAAATCAACTCCTAGCACCACAGTCTGATAACCAACCAACTCTTTCAGAGAACAGCTTTCAACATTAACACCATTAGAACAATTATTGACAATTTCAATTCGAAGAAGAGATTGTCTAATTTGGGGCAAGTAATCGAAGAGATGGACAGTCTGACCCTCACATGTAAAGCCATGAGAGTAAACAAGATCTTTGGATTGACTTCCCCCCACCTAGCAAAACCAGACTGAAATTCCTAAGGAGACCTGTTAACCCCTCTGGTCTTCACAGGACATATCATTTCTACCCAGAATGGCACAGAGAATGCCTTCCAATGCATATATGTACCAAAATGAACTCAAAAAAGACTTCTAAATGGATATCAGTCCATTGCTTAACTCCATTTTATACCTGTAACCCACACATTTGACTTTAATGTTTCTAATCACTTAATTGTGTATATCTTTTTAAATAACTCTTGAATAGCTTAAGGGATCATATTCATGTTTAGTATCTGTGTGTTCGAATCTTCTTGCTTGAAAGGTTTCTGACCATCAGTTATTTGTCAAATGTATCATATTCTTGTTATAGGAATCATGTCCAAATTATACCCTGCAAGAGCGGGAAAATTCGGACCTCGTGCTTGATAAGATAACATATGATTTATGAATGGGTGGGACAAACAATGCAACACCACGAGAAAAGACAATATCTAATTGGTCAAGACAACATTTGAGGTGTGGCCAAAAGGCCAGTTTAAATACTCAGGACACCATCAAATCACGCTTTTAGCTTTTAGCTTTCGTTTAGCTTTTGCTATCAGTCATGCCGGCTTTTAGCCTGCTCCTAGCTTTAGCTTTTAGCTTTAGCTTTTAGTCATGCTTTGTCATCACTTTTAGCGTTCTTTGAGCGCGGTTCCAGCGTGCTTCGGCCTGCACGCCTGCTGCTACTTAGCCACGATGAGAAGAAACACCACCTAGTCTCGTCAAACTTTACTTCTTTTCTTTTCTGTTTGAGAGTTTCGTGTTCTGAGTTAAGCTTTGTAACGCCGTGTCTCAGAGTCTGACCTCGAGTGCCCGTTCAACTTCCGCCAGCCCACAACTCCGCATCTTCAGCCAACTCCCAACCACGGGCTTCCCAAGACGTCACTTCAACGACTACTGAACTTCCAGCCAATCAGCAACTTCGGGAAACCCCCTTTTCAGCGACAACAAAAAAACCCCGTTAAACAGGCAACGCAAGTAACCTCCAGACTCACATCTGTACTGGTGTTATCTAATATAATTTTAAACCTCATTGAGGAACTCAGTGCGAGGGTTAATTTAGTGATTAATGGTTGTTCATGTCTATGCAATTTCACGTATTGCTGTAAACTTGGGATTTCACATTTTCATTCTCTTAAACTCATTCTTTCCTAACTTTCTATCTTCCTGCAACTTGTGAATGTGTGAGTGCGTGTGCTTATGTGTTAGATTAGTTTATATGTCTTAGATTTATCTAATAAAGCCTTATTTATATTGAAAAGAGAAGTATCTTGTGTTTTGTGCTCACAAGTTAATGTCTTAAACTGCCGATCTTGTTACTGTGCTAATTAATAGTGTTTTCACTATACTTTGGATATTAATATCAAGCGCAGATTTGATGTTAAACGGCTCGTTCAGTGAATCGCTGGCCGTTTCAGTGATCAGCCGTGAAACAGTGATTCTGTTCAAATTCCCTTTAAAATCTTAAATGATTCCCTTTGAGCTAAATTGACCTGTTTCCCTTACACATAGCAGGCTACTGGTTCAGGAAACAGTCCTCATCCTCAAAAAATGCGCAGCACACATCTGAATATTTGGCTTGAACTGTTCTGGAACAGTTTTTTATATACAACTTAACCACTGATTTCTAGTTGCCTCTTTTGGAAGGCCAAAGTAGTTTTGCTTTCACAACGAAACACACAGCGATTCTAAGACATGGCAGCAGCAGCAACAGAGAGAATAAAAGTTATGCCTTCTTTCTTTGTGTGAACATTTTGGCAGCATTATGCAAATCTTCCCACATAGTGATGTAGAGATGTGGGGGCATGTTAGAACGAGCCGTTTTAGGGGGGTGTGGTTGACTCTTAACTTTTATAAAGAATATCTATTTGGATTTGAGACTTTAGTCTTTGCAACTTTACAGATCTTCTTTATGCACCAAGAGCTTGTAACACTCCACAGAGAAAGGAAAATTTGAAATTGCATCATATGACCATTTAAGAAAACAAGCAGCTATGAAATGAATAGAGAGCAAGAATTTCTCAAGAATCTCTATTTTTAAGAATAGAATTAGAATAGAGAGTTCTAGAGTTAGAGG
This sequence comes from Cyprinus carpio, assembly GCF_018340385.1. NCBI lineage: Eukaryota > Metazoa > Chordata > Actinopteri > Cypriniformes > Cyprinidae > Cyprinus > Cyprinus carpio. Next base: position 31,849,622 of record NC_056615.1, on the reverse strand, counting down.
GTCAAATAAATATGGAAAAGATGTGTTTTTGTTCCTCTTTGGGATGGCACAATAAAGCGATGTTCATTTGCAGAATGCAAGCTTCTAGAGGGCACATAAATCTGAAGTAATGATTAGATAAAGGGGTGCAGAGCCAGTGGTGGTTTTGTAGGCAAACATTAATGCCTTGAATTTTATGCTAGCAGCTATCGGTAGCCATTGCAAATTGATAAACAGAGGTGTGACATGTATTCTTTTAGGCTCATTAAAAATGAGGATTATTTGTAAAGGTTTGATAGAAATAACTGGAAGACCTGCCAATAGAGCATTGCAATAGTCCAGCCTGGAGAGAACAAGAGCTTGAACAAGGAGTTGTGAAGTATGTCCTGAAAGAAAGGGCCTGATCTTATTGATGTTGAATAAAGCAAATCTGCAGGACCAGGCAGTTTTAGAAATGTGGTCTGAGAATGTCAGCTGATCATCTATCATAGCTCCAAGGTTTCTGGCTGTTTTTGAAGAAGTTATGGTTGATGTGCCTAACTGGATAAGTGAAAAAGTGACGTGACATACAGCCAAGTATGGTGGACCCATACTCAGAATTCGTGCTCTGCATTTAACCCATCCAATAGTGCACACACACAGCAGTGAACACACACACTTGCTCAAGGGCACCTCAGTCGTGGTATTGCCGGTCCGAGACTCGAACCCACAACCTTAGGGTTAGGAGTCAAACTCTCTAACCACTAGGCCACGACATTGTTCCATTGCAATAGTGCAATTGCAATGGAACAATGGGTTTGATGGAACCACAAGTAGTTCTGTCTCAGCAAGGTTAAGTTGAAAGTGATGGTCCTTCATCCAGCAAGAAATGTCTGTTAAACAAGCTGAGATGTGAGCAGCTATTGTTGGATCATCAGGATGGAATGAGAGGTAGAATTGAGTGTCATCAGCACAGCACTGATATGAAAAGCCATGTTTCTGAATGACAGAACCTAGTGATGCTATCTATACAGAGGAAAGAAGTGGTCCAAGAACTGAGCCCTGAGGCAACCCAGTAGTTAGATGTTGCGACTTGGACACCTCACCTCTCCAAGATACCTTGAAGGACCTATCTGAGTGGTAAGACTCAAACCACTGTAGTGCGTTTCCTGAGATGCCCTTTGACAATAGGGTTAACAGGAGGATCTGGTGGTTAACCATGTCAACGCAGTAGACAGATCCAACAATATAAGTATTGAAGATTCTGTTCCTAGCTGTCAGTGGATCACCAGCTTTCTGACAGACAGGCAACAGCTAGTGAGACTGGGGAAATTCATGTCCAACAGCTGCTCCACCAACACTGGTGCCCCTCAGGGATGCGTTCTCTCCCCACAGCTCTTCTCCCTGTACATAAATCAATGCACCTCTAAAGACCCCTCTGTCAAGCTCCTGAAGTTTGCAGATGACACTACAGTCATCGGCCTCATCCAGGACGGTGACGAGTCTGCTTACAGACAAGAGGTTGAGCAGCTGGCTGTCTGGTGCAGTCTTAACAACCTGGAGCTGAACACTCTGAAAACAGTGGAGATGATCGTGGACCTCAGAAGAAACCCCCCTGCACTCCCCCCACTCACCATCATGAACAGCACTGTGGCTGCAGTGGAGTCATTCAGATTCCTGGGAACCACCATAACTCAGGACCTGAAGTGGGACAATCACATTGACTCCATTGTTAAAAAGGCCCAACAAAGGTTGTACTTTCTTTGCCAGCTGAGGAAATTTAACCTGCCACAGGAGCTGCTGAAACAGTTCTACTCAGCCGTCATTGAGTCTGTCCTGTGCACTTCAATTACTGTCTGGTTTGGTTCAGCTACAAAATCAGACATCAGAAGACTACAGAGAATGGTTCGGACTGCTGAAAGGATTATTGGTGCTCCCCTGCCCACCCTTTAAGAACTGTATACATCCAGAGTGAGGAAAAGGGCTCAGAAAATCACTCGGGATTCCTCACATCCAAGTTACCCCCTTTTTGAACTTTTGCCATCTGGCAGGCGTTTCAGAGCCGCAAATACCAAGACAGTCAGGCACAAGAACAGTTTCTTCCCCCAGGCAATCTACCTCATGAACAGTTAAATGTTCCCCACTTATGCAATAAAAATGTGCAATATCCTTATATATATTCATTTGTTACTCCTCCATCCAAGTACATCTCTGCATCTTACTCTATTCTATTCCATTATCATCTATAGCACAACTGGTCATACAATTTATTTATTTGGATTTTTTTTTCTCTGTATAATGTTGTTGTTTCTGTGTACTGGAAGCTTATGTCACTAAAACAAATTCCTTGTATGCACAAGCATACTTGGCAATAAAGCTCTTTCTGATTCTGAAGATTTGGAATCCGTTCTTGCCAGTCTTAGAGCTTCAACAACTGAGAGCAAAGCAGTCTCGGTTAAATGTCCACTTCTGAAGCTAGACTGGTTGCTGTCGATGAGGTTGTTCTGTGTGAGAAAGGCAGAGACTTGGCTGAACACAGCTCGTTCAAGTGTTTTTGCAATGAAAGGAAGACGGGGAAACAGGTCTGTAGTTCTCTAAAAGAGATGAGTTAAGGGTGGGTTTCTTAAGTAGTGGGGTTATACAAGCCTGTTTAAATGCTGAGGGGAAAACATCAGTGTGAATGGGTGCATTATTGATGTGAGTGAGTGCAGGTACAACTGTTGGAGAAATGGCTTGAAGGAGATGAGATGTAATAGGATCAAGCGGACAAGTAGTAGGATGATTAGAAAGGATGAGTTTGGAGAATTATGCCCCAGAGAGTGGAGACAAGGATGTGAACGAGTGTATGTTTGCTGATAAGATGTTCTTGACAGATTGTGCGGTGGAAAATCGTGCACTGATGGTTTAAATTTTATTGATGAAGAATGTGGCAAAGTCATCAGCTGTTAGAGTTGATGAAGGAGGGTACGGAGGAGGACAAAGGAGGGAGGAAAATGTTTTAAAGAGCATGCAAGAGTTAGTCGAATTGGTAATTTTATTAAAATAGTATATCCTTTTAGCAGTCAAAACAGTCAAAGGAACCCAAAATCATCTACACACTTAAGGCGGGATTCAAAATCACACCAAAAATCAATGTAAAAACTAAAGTTACAGGCTTCTACTAAGTTCATCACAGCAGCATTGGATGCTCCGATACGTAATATCGAAAAGGTTCTCAATTGGATTTAAGTCTGGGGAACGTGAGGGTCAGTCAGTGACATCAATCCATCTAAAATCTGCACACTTTAGCCACTGAGGCCGGGCATTATTATGCACCAGGAGGAACCCAGGGCCCACTGCACTAGTGTAAGGTCTGGCAGCATCCCTGAGGATTTCATCCCGGTACCTTACAGCAATAAGAGAACCATTAGCTAACATGTGGAGGTCTGTACAATCCTCCACGGATATTCCTCCACAGACCATTACTGACCCATTACCTGTGCAGCCTGACTGGGTTACAGATACTACTTAATGCTACAAGAACCCTAACCCTAGCCAGTCAGTTTCAAAAATAAAGACAAAACCAGTCCTAATTGAAAGAAAACAAGCTGACGAAAAGATTGATACCAATATTAGGTAATAATGTTGCATAACGAGATTTATAAGCTATTTTGTGTTGGATGGTCATTTTTGACTGAGAACACCACACGTGTGTTTTTTTTTTTTTTTTTTTTTTTTTTTTTTTTTACAAAATAAAAGCAAAACAACTTTCTTGGTTAAACATTAGAGCATGCTAGTGTGATAGTGTGGTATATCAAGATGATGCCGAATATGGCGTCCGTGTTGCGAGGGCCGAGTAAACTTTGCAGTTTTTTGTTTGTTTTACTTGTTATTTTGTTGTCCTACGTGTTGGATGTTGTTTGTATAACTGTCTACGACAGACACACGCTTTTAAACATAGGTTCCTGCATTGCGAAACACAAACCGGACTTTGAGTTCTCGAATGCTGGTGCTTTGTTTACAAACACTGCATCAGAGCCCTTTGTCTGGGCTGCATTTTCATGACCGAGGAAACGCCGCCGGAAAAGAGGGAAGAGAGCCAGCGTCCTTGTCAGACTCAGATGTCGTCCCCTCCGACCTCCTTTCCCAACCATTTTGCTGGCTAACGTTCAGTCACTGGACAACAAACTCTGTGAACTGCGGGCACATATTTCATACCAATGAGAAACAAGGGACTGCTGCATTATTTGCCTCACAGAAACCTGGATGTCTGCAGTGGTTCCAGACTCAGCCATCGAGCTTACAGAGTTTTCCGTGCACCGCTCGGACAGAACGAAAGAGCTCACAGGGAAAAGCAGAGGTGGGGGCGTTTGTTTCTTTATCAACAACTTGTGGTGTGATGAAGGGAACCTACACCCTATTAACTCCTTCTGTTCCCTTGATCTGGAATTTCATATGCTTCTGGAATTTTATATGCATTCTGGCTACCGAGGGAATTTACAGCGGTCATGATCACAGCTGTTTACATTCCCCCTCAAGCCAACACAGACCAGGCACTCAAGGAACTGTATGGGAATATACAGTAGGTGGCCATCCAAATCGTTGGTTCTACCGCTGCCGCCGCGTCTTCAAAGTGCATTTGCAGCTTTTGACCGCTGAGTGGCGCTTTAATCACAAGTTTTCAAACAACCGCATCAAAGCACATTTTCGCAAATAGACGTCAGCTTTGCCTCACCGAAGTGTTATATTTGACTGCAGTCGGGGAAAATGAAAGAAAAAATATTTAATATTCACAGATTAAAGTTTAGTCCTTATGAAGATATGTGCGTTTCTTAGAACGAATTCAAGCAGGATAAATATCAAGCATATGAGCCTGTGCTTATATTTTCTCTACACCATATTTTAGATTTGACACATTTAAATAGTGTGCAGTATTATTTATATAATATGAATTATGTGTTATATTATTCAAAAGAAATTGTGGTTTACTTTGTATTGGAGCATTAAAAGTGATGTAACATAGTGAGCTAGGCCTAATTAAAACAAGAAACAAATAAATTAAACCTGCACGATTTAACTAAATCATTGAAACTCTAAAGAATGGACTGATTAATAAAACGTCCTCCTGATTAAACTCAAGTTCTCTCATCATAATCAACGAAATACACACGATGTAAAAAAAAATAAATAAATAAATAAATAAATTGTAGCCGCATTTAAATGCAGGTTTGTTTAATATTCCTTGAAATATCAGTGCAAGATTTGCTTGACACGCATGATGCTGAGTGCACGTGCAGCATTTATTCTTATTTGTCTACATATTTTATCTTCATTAATCTTGTTTTGTTTTATTTAGGATAATTGCATGTTAAAAAATATATATATATATTTGCTTTGTAATGCATATGCAAAATGTGAATTATTATTCATATTCAAGTGTTTGTGCGAAAATTATTACGCATGCATGACAGGGAGGCACCCTCTCGGTCACGTGTATTTTTTTTTCTAATAATGAAATAACTGAAAATTGTGGTGTCTCACATACATGAGAAATATATCTACAGAAAGCTTGAAATGTCTTTTAAATGAATCAATTCAAATTGAATCAGCTGTATTTCTCTTTAAAGGCGCGTCCATGTGGAGAGAGTCAGCACTGTGAATTTCATCTTGCAGCCGACAAGAAAACATTTGTTTATTAATAAATAATTAAAATGTGTCCTTTTTCACAATTATTAGGCTACTTCTGCCTGTGATTTGGGGCAAAATTAATGCATGTGATTGAGAGCGGAATATATTAAGGCTCATTATGGATTATAGATGTAAATTTAATATAAACCTCCGATTAGTAATAATGACAAATTAACGACTAGTAACTAGAAAAATCTTACATGGGAGGCAGATCTATTAAATACCCTCTAGACATCTCTGTTAAAGTTTTAAAAGCATTTTATATGCGTTTCCATAAATTCTTCTTTCAGAACGGTCTGTAATTGAGAGATGTCTTAACACTGATTTTTCCTCTGAAACACAAAAACGAAAATTGAAGTAAAATTGATATTTTATGGCCAACCCTTCTCTGCAGATATTGTGCTTCTGGTTTGTGCATTTTAAATCACATAAAGTCTACAAAATACATAAAAACTTGTGTTTTTTGTCACATCTGTAAAAAAAGCCTATAAAACATGTTCATAAATGGATACTTTACTGATGTCTGGACTCTGTTTGGGATTTAGAAAAACTTCAATATATTGTTCATGAATAGGCTATATTCTGTGAAAATTTATATTTCACACTCTAAAAAATATTGTATGGACGCAACAAAATAAAACGGCCGACGCTCCACTCAGGGCTCGTAGTTCTGATTGGGCTCAACCCTCCCCCGCGCGTTTGAGACATGCTGCCGAGCAGAGTATGAGCAGTGCGGTGTTATTCTGACTGGAGCGAGGAGCGGATTTTTTTAAAGTCGGAGCGTCGTGGTTTTCGCTCGCTCCAGCACCGCTCCATCACGAGTACAATTCATGCCAACAGCCTGTAATATAACTGCATATTTAGCAAGAATTCACATGATAAACATATTTAGCTATAGCTTGATACACATAATCTCTCCGATCAGAAGATTATAATGACGGCAATAATCGAGTGTTACAGGCTAGTTCTCAAGGAGTTTGTCTGTTCCTTTTACTGATTATTTTCGGGGTTAAAGCATGATTTAAACAGGTACAGCACATTCACACGTAATTGCTGACGCAATAATGCATACAAACAAATGTCATTTTACAGTGCTACTTCATCTGTATCTGATTTTGAAATCTGTAAGAAATGCATCGATCTGTAGATAGAATAACTGACGAAAATGTACTGTTATTTTTATCACAGACAAAATTTGCACAGCAGAAAGCAGCACTAGGAAAAAAAGTTTGCACACAATAGCCTAAGTCACTTTGAAACTCCTGTTATTTTATTTATTTATTATTTTATTTTTATAGGCTACGTTATGAACATAACATTTCAGCTTTATCCATGGAGTGAGTGCGGAGCAGTGTTTCTGGTATCAGTGAGCGAGGAGCGGAGTGATTATTAAATGCTCAGAGCGCGGAGGAGAAATTGTTGCTGCTCCACTCTCACATACTCTGCTGCCGAGTGAGAGAGATATTTCGCCCTCGAAATGAACAAGACACGGTTAGACAGTGTCTGCTATATTTACAAATTATTGATATAAGAAATAAAAATTAATACATAACCTAAACCAGTGGCATAACGAGATAAAAATATAGACTAGAAAACATATTTACACTTGCTCTGTCCTACGTCCATGACACTGACTCACTGCGGAGCTGGCAGTTTTAATCTGAACAGCTCTTAACGCCAAGTGGATGGTTAGATGCATGATGGGCTAGTATTAAAAAAATAAATTAATAAATAAAATAAAGGTCTTTCCAGCATTACAGTAATAACATTAGCTACTGCTTTTTTTAATCATCTTGTTTCAGTTATAAATTTGACTGGTAAATGATAAAGAATTATATTAAATCTTGTTTTGAACAATTTATTTGTCATTTGAATATTGATTTTAAGTAGGGAGGCAAAAAAAATCTATTTAAATCGTAAAAAAAAGATTTTTTTTAAAACCATCGCCCAGCCCTAATGCAACAGTTTTTTTTTATTTTTTTTTAGTTAAGCTAACTTCCTCTGAAATTAAGTTATAATAACAAATAAACTTTATTGCGCTATACAGTAGTCAACATTTGAAGTGGATCAAACCTTTCTTCAAAGTTAATCCATCTCTAAATCCAGCACTTCTAGAAAACTACAGACCGGTATTCCTTCTTCCATTCATTGCAAAGACACTTGAACGAGCTGTGTTCAACCAGCTCTCTATGTTTCTTGTACAGAACAACCTCCTGGACAGCAACCAATCTGGCTTCAAAAGTGGCCACTCAACTGAGACTGCCCTGCTCTCGGTTACTGAAGCCCTGCGACTGGCAAGAGCAGCATCAAAATCCGCAGTACTCATTTTGCTGGACCTGTCTGCTGCTTTTGACACCGTTAATCACCAGATTCTCCTATCCACCCTCAGAAAGATGGGCATCTCTGGAACTGCAGTCCAGTGGCTTAACTCCTACCTTTCTGATAGATCCTTCATGGTGTCTTGGAGGGGTGAAGTTTCTAAGTCACAACAAGCTTGCTACTGGGCTTCCTCAAGGCTCAGTACTTGGACCACTTCTCTTCTCCACCCTACATGACGTCATTAGGATCTGTCATTCAGAAGCATGGCTTTTCCTATCACTGCTACGCTGATGACACTCAACTCTACTTCTCGTTCCAACCAGATGACCCAACAGTAGTTGCTCGCATTTCAGCCTGAGTGACATTTCTAGCTGGATGAATGACCATCACCTTCAGCTTAACCTTACTAAGACTGAACTGCTGGTGATTCCAGCTAACCCATCGTTTCATCACAACTTCTCTGTACAGCTGGGTTCGTCAACCATAACTCCTTCCAGGACAGCCAGAAACCTAGGAGTTGTGATGGATAATCAGTTAAGCTTCACCGACCATATTGCTACAACGACCCGGTCCTGCAGATTTGCCTTATACAACATTAGGAAGATTAGACCATTCCTGTCAGAGCAAGCCACCCAACTTCTTGTCCAAGCTCTTGTTCTCTCCAGACTGGACTAATGTAATGCTCTCCTGGCAGGCCTTCCTGCATGTACTATCAAGCCTCTACAACTGATCCAGAATGCAGCAGCGAGGGTTGTCTTCAATGAGCCAGAAACAGCTCATGTTACTCCTCTCCTCATCAGGTTACACACTGGCTACCAGTAGCCGCTCGCATTAAATTCAAGGTACTGATGCTTGCCTACAAGACGACCACTGGCACGGCGCCAACATACCTAAGCTCATAAGTTCAATCTTATGCGCCCTCCAGAAGTTTGCGCTCTGCAAGTGAACGACGCCTTGTGGTGCCATCCCAAAGAGGTTCAAAATCACTCTCACTGACTTTTTCCTGGACTGCGCCCAGCTGGTGGAATGACCTTCCGATCTCAATTAGAGTCTTTACTCATTTTCAAAAAACATCTAAAGACTCATCTTTTTCACCTGCACTTAACCAACTAATACTAGTACGTACCTTTTCTTGTTCTTGTCTATCATATTCATTTAAAAAAAAAAAAAAAAAACCTGGCTACGTGTTCTGTACTAGACTAACTGAGACTTGTCATAGCACTTGTATACCGTTGTTGTTCTCTTGTTGATCTGATTGTTTCTACTGTTCTCATTTGTAAGACGCTTTGGATAAAAGCGTCTGCTAAATGATTTAATGTAAATGTAAATGTAAATGTAAAGTTGTTTTAAAACCAATATGTCCTAAAAACCTGTTCTGCAAGTTTGAATCCCTCATAAGACACTGTCCATATGAAAGAGCAAGAGATTCACACCTTTATCTTGACCCCCACAAGCTATACAGAACTACCCCAAAACCCCCAGCCCCCTCCAGCTGAACTGAACTCGGTCTGTTTTCTTGCCTGTGAGGAACGGTGTGTTCTCATGTTACTGGGTTGAAACATGCCAGCACTCACATCAGCCCTACTCTTTTTATTCATTATTTTCCCTCAGCCCATATTATTATTATCACTAGACCAAAATAATAACAAATTATCAATTGATAATTAATCATTATTTTTGAGAAAATCGTAGATGTTTGTGAACGTAGACATTTGAGGCAGGCTTTAAGACCAAGCGGAATCCTCCGTCAGCTGCTCCCGCTTCACAGCGCGCGACTCGCGCTCACTGACCCAGCTTCACCGTCCGCAAGTTTTGATTTTATAAAATCAGTTTGAGGCGAATACAACTTATTGATCATGAGCCCAACATTTAGCAAGGTGGGAAAACATTCAGTCTACCTAAAAGGAAGATGTATTTCATTGAGCTAATGCTTTTAAATAGAGATAAAAAATAAATAAATAAAGAAAACTAGTGTAGGCTGTTCTTAAACTTGGCGCTCATTATATTGAAGTAAAAATCCAAACACCAGAAGCAACCTACACTCTCAGTGTTCTTTCATTGAAAAGTATGCATTTTATTTATTCACAGGCTATATGGTTGAAATAATATTTTAGTTATAATCTTTAAGTGCCATTGTTTAAAAAAAAATACATCATAGAAATGTTTCATAGACTTTCAGTTGTTATGCTTTAAAATCCAATGGACAGAGATAGGCCTATATTATAGTACATTACAAATATTTTAATGTGAGCCATTAATAGAATTAAAAAAGAAAAAAAGTGTGTGCTTGTTTTCCAAAATAGAAAACGAATACAGCTTGTAAAAAATGATATGATGAAAAAGTCATGATAACATATTATTAATTTATAGAAATAATTTAAGCAATTAAAACCTTTTTTTTTAAATACCATATTCAACTTGAGTTTCAATACTATTAAACTGACTTTAAAATCTTAAGAAGTTTATAAGTTGAAACGGTAAAATGTCACAGTGCATGTTAAATAGTCTAAATGAACTATTTTGGCCTTTTTTTTTATGAACAATTCCTGTATATAATATGTGACAGCAACCTTTATATCAAACATTTTGAAATCGTCCACAGCTGAGCATCGCAGGAGGCAGCTTGAGCGCGCGGAGTGAATGTGATGCACAAAGTCATTTTCGGATGCAATGGAAAAATAAAGCAGGATAAAATTATATCTACACGAAACTTGTAAATAGTTAACAACATAGCCTAGATTAGGCCCATACTCTGTTCATAAGTATATAATGTAAATTTGTTAACCCACAATAACACATTTTAACCGATTAATCGCCTATTTTCTTTTGCTGCATTTTTTTTTAAACACGCTAAAAAATAAATTAAATTTGTGAGAGTTGCATTTTATTACATCCAGAAATAATAACGGCTGGCCTAATAATGTTATAATGTACCAACAGGATATTTTTAGTTCCCTTCACTTTACAACAAATCCTTTAAATTCAACAAATTTATCAGAACAGAACAAGAATTACAAATATATAATTCTAATGGATAAATATAATTGCAATATATAATAATATAGGCTTATAAACAAAACAAAAATAATAATTAAAAATAATTTAAAGTGATACATAAGGTTGGGCTTATCTCTCCCATTCGGGACAAATCCAAACATGTTGCCCATTTGAAGCTAAACTCTTATTCATTAGGTAAAATAGGCTTTGGATTTCACATGTGTTTCAGTATCTACGCGAAAAAAAAAAAAATTCATAATGAGCAAAATTATGCCAAAGTGGAACGCTACTCGCGCGAATAGCTCGGTGAACGACTGCTGTTTCGAATGAATATGTGCGCGCGAGGCACCAGCGCGATCAAAGTCACAATTCACAATTTTTGGTCACACAGTAAAGGCATAATTCAAAAATGCAAAGTGTTAGCAGTTTAAAAAATCAACAATAATAACAGAGTGAACAAGAATTATTTGTAAATGCTGGACCGTTCTCATTTCGCTCTGCAAATGGAACCTGAAGATTATTATTATTATTTTTTTTAACCAAGAATGAACCGAAATGAATATACTGTTAAATAACAATAGCATGCATAAGAGCCATCTATATATATACATATATATGCATATATATGTAATGACTGTGTAAATAACAATAGCATGCATAAGAGCCTCTGTGTAAAGGGCTTTCTTTATATTTTTGATGAGTAGATTGTAGCCTAAGACTATTCTATTTTTTAATGGCTTTTAAGGATGTTATAATGTATATTATTATGTTATTGTTGTTTTACGTCTTCCTTTCATTTTACAATTACATTCAGTTCGCAATCCGTCCCTTTGCGCCACCTGGCGGTAGTTTCGCGAATGATTTTAACACGCGACTGACTTGCAGTTAACGCCGCGGCCCTGCGGCGGTAATACCCATTTTGGTTGTCAACCTACTGTAGATACCAATATTAGGTGATAATATTGCATAACAAAGGATTTATAAGCTGGTTTTTTGTGCCCTGATTATTTTTGACTGGGAACACCACAAGTGTTATAGGAATTTAAACACAACCTTCTGTTCCTGAAAATCATGGTAATCAGCCAGCAACTAAAGCTGTGACCCAAATTGTGTCTAAGTGCATGGACTTCGAAGGCCACACCTCCAAAGTGCACGAACGACCCTTTGAAGTGCATGAGACATTCTGCCCTTCACAGGATTTCCTAAATGTATCACTAGGGGTTCCCGATTGCCGCTCCTGTCGTGGATCAATGGTGCGACAGGACAGCTGTGACAGCTGAACAACAGAGCTCTGTATGGCCGGTCCGAGTCCTTCAGATGCAGCCTTTGATATCAGTCGGAGCTGTAGTTAGCAACAATTTGTTAGTATTCTGACCATGGGCATAGATCACGCGAGGAACGTGTCCCCCCCACTTATAATATTACCTAAATTCGTCCCCCACACTTTTTCGGGTAAGTGTATTCACATAGAGGTTTTCAAGAGCCGGTGTGAATAAATATACAGTAGGTGCACAACCAAAATGGGTAATACTGCCTTCTGTACCGCCGCCGCAGGGCCGCGGTGTTAACTCCAAGTCAGTCGCGTGTTAAAATCATTTGCGAAACAACCGCCAGGTGGCGCAAAGGGACGGATTGGAAACAGAGATGAAAGGACGAAGAAAAACAACAATAACATTATAATATAACATTGTAACATCCTTAAAAACCATTTTTAAAAAATTACAGTGAGTTAATTTCAAAACGTGGGATAGTCTTAGGCAAAAGTCTATGCATCAAAAATTAAAAGAAAGACCTTTACACAAAGGCTCTTGTGCATGCTATTGTTATTAACCCTCTGGAGTCGATTAACGCGTATAGGCGTCTTGGGGTATTTTCTCCTGATAACCGCGAAAAGAACTTACATTACACTTTCAGTTTTGATCGTACAGATAAGAGCAATACATCAATCAAATCTGTAAAGGGTCTACTTTTTTTTGTATACAGACATAATAACAACAAAACTTTGTGCACTTATAAAATAAAGATAACAAACAAGGAGTGCTGTCTGCAGCCTTTGTCTGCGTTTATCTTCATTTTCAAATGCGTCATTAAAATTAACTGTAACTCAGTGAATACTCAACACAGAGACATGAGAGAGATATCTATAGAAAGCCTGACATGTCTACTTTTAAACTAAATAAGTGCTGCCGAAAACAAATATTCTGTGATAAAGTAATCCATGAGAGGAATAAGACATAATTCACCCCAAAAAGATGTGATGTGGTTGAGGATTTGAGATTTGGATTTCCTCAGAAAAAAAGAATGAAGCACTTTATTCAGCAGAGATCATAAACATGAGTAAGTCTCTTTTTATTTATTTATATACTTGTACTAGTTTTCACATAACGTGTAAACATTTTACTAGTTAGACTTTTTTCAAAGACTTTTTCCAAACTATAATTCCTGACTAAATATATAATCAAGTTATATATATAGTTTCAATAACAATATACACTACTATACCATTCAAAAGCTTGATGTAAATAATATAAATGTAACAAATAAATGTAACAGTAACAAATGTAAAAAAAACTAAAAAAAACCTGAAAAAAATATTCTCAGCTCTTTTTAACATTAATAATAATAATGATAATAATAACAATAAAAACAATAAATTTTTATAAAATTCAAGAAAATAAAAATTGTTAAAAGGATTTCTGAAGGATTGTGTGACTGGAGTAAAGATGCAAAAAATTCAGTTTGAAAGTCAGCTTTGATTGTTCCTAATAAACTGTTTAACTGCACTCACAAGTGAATTTTAAATTATGTTGTGGGATAATTAAATATATTCTAAATAAACTACAAACCTAAAATTATATACACTTATTTTGTCCTCACATTCTTTCTTGTAACTCATCGCTCTCAGTGACACAGCTGACTGAATGGCTCATTATGCAGCTCATTATGCAGGCCTTTGTCTTCTCAGGTGTGAATTCATGATAGTTGACGCCTACTCGCATATGACTTTTACCAACAAAAAGTGTCTTAGAAAATTTAAATCAATATATTGTTTTCTGTAAGTGAGTAAACAAGATGATTTTCACATCATTTAGAAAAAAGAAATTCTAGGCTACAAGCTCCAGTTCTCAAAAGTCCCGGGAACCAATTTTCTGTATGTGTTTTATTGCCTTATTCAAGTGATTTAACATTTTTAGTTTCTCACTAACCACGCATAACATTTTTTTTTCTCAAAAGCACAATCATGTACATACATGCTGCTCACATATTATTATAGCCCAGTTTGTGCTGATTACAGTGAGATTAGACTTTAGCCATTTAGATATTTTTAAGAAACTGAAAAAAGCACAAATGTCAGGGCATGACAAAACTTCTCCAGGCCCCAAAAATACCCTTAGACTCCAGAGGGTTAAACAGTCATTACCTATATATATATATATATATATATATACACACACACAGATTAAAAGCTAAATGTTTTCATTTTGGTTCATTCTTGGTTAAAAAGAACTGAGAGAGCCCAACCTTACCTTATGATTCACTAAATTATTATTAATTTGTTTTTTTGTTTATAGCTAAGCCTATTTTATTATATACTGCAATTATATTTATCCATTAGAATTATATATTTTTAATTCTTGTTCTGTTCTGATAAATTTGTTAAATTTAAAGGATTTATTGTAAGGTGAAGGGAACTAAAAATATCCTGTTGGTACATTTGCCTATAACATTATTAGGCCTGCCGTTATTATTTCTGAATGTAATAAAATGCAACTTATACAGTACATGACTTATATTTTTTTTCCTCTCACAAACTGAATTTATTTTTTAGTGTGTTTTTAAAAAAAAACATGCAGCAAAAAAATAGGTGATTAATAGGTTAAAATTTGTTACTGTGGGTTAACAGAGTCTGGGCCTAATCTAGGCTATGTTGTTAACTATTTACAAGTTTCGTGTATGTTTTTATCCAGTTTTTTTTATTTTTTTATTGCATCTGAAAATTACTTTGTGCATACACATTCACTTTGTGCGCTCTGGCGCAGAATCTGCCTCTCACGTTGCTCAGCTGTGAAAGATTTCAAAATGTTTGATATAAAGGTTGCTGTCCCATTTTATACAGGAATTGTTCATTTAAAAAAAAAATCAAATTATATTGTTAGTTTCATGATAACATGCAATCAAGGTCTTCGGATACTATATAAGATACAAGTTCATTTAGGCTATTTAACATGCACTGTGACATTTTACCATTTCAGTTTATAAACTACTTGAGATTTTAAAGTCAGTTTAATAGTACTAAAATTCAAGTTGAATCTAGTATAAAAAAATGTTAGAATTGCTTAAATTATTTATTTGAATTAAAAATATGTTATCATGACTTTTTCATCATATCATTTTTGGTAACACTTTACAATAAGGTTGTATTAGTTAATGTTAGTTAATGCATTAGTTAACATTAACTAACAATGAACAACGCATCTGTTCAACATTAATTCATCTTTGTTCATGTTAACTTATTCATATACTAATGTATTAGTTAATACATTAGTTAACATGAACTAACAATGAACAACTCCACTCTTCAGGATTACTTAATGTTTTGTTAATGTTAACTTACACATTTACTAATGCATCTCTTCACATTAACAGATTAACTAGTTAAAGATGTGGTTAATGCATTAGTTAAAATTAACTAAAAATTTACAACGCATCTGTTCAGCATTACTTAATATTTGCTCATGTTTAATTATTCGTATACTAATGCATTAGTTCATGTATTAGTTAACATGAACTAGCAATGAACTAGCTTGTTGATAGCTTTATTTAATAAGCTTTATTTAATTATAATACAGTATATACACATACATTTATTTAGCAGCTAACACACAATGGATAAACAATACTAACTCCCCATTTGGACACTGATTTGGGCTATTGGTAAATTTGGAAACTATCTAAACAATAACTGATAATGCTTCTCATGTTTGTAGACTGTTTATTAACATGACTTACTACTATCAAAGGGTTATTTAAGTGAATTAATTTGTGAAACTTATTGTAAAGTTTACACTATTCCAACATTAACTGATGTGTTACTAATATTTGTAGACTGTTTATTAACACGATTAAGGCATACCACTAACAAAAAAAACAAAAAAAAAAACAACAACAAAAAAAAACATAGATATAACAGTTTGGTCTTATAGTGTGTATTTTATTTTATTTATTTATTTTTTTTACTGTCTATGGTGACAGCACACCACAAACTTAACAGGATTCCATTCAAATCAAAATCACAAATCACGACTGTAAATGCGGGAAATCTCGCGCAGACAAACGTGACTTTAGAGTAAACAAATGGCGGACAACTTCCAAGAAGAAATGGCGATTATAATATATATAATGTAATTTGGATATCTTTTTACCCAAAGTTCGTGGGGGAAAAAAGTTCTGGATGAAGTCGTGGAGACGGTGTGAACATGAACTTTATATATTACAGCGCTAGCTGGAGGAGAGTAATGCTTCCGTTTTCCTTTGGAAATCGCTTCGTTCCACGTGACGATCTACTGAGCGCCCGAACATTTGTTCTCGGGGTTCCGCGGTTAAATCGCTCGCGGGAACAGGACGAGTGGATTAACTGACTTGGAAAGCGGGATAGAAATGGTCCCCTTGGAAGACTTTTCAGTGACATTCATCGTAAATAGCAGCTTTAAAACGCAAAGGTGATTACCAACTATTTGTCCATCATCCTGACCATGGTTGCTCACTTCCAGTTAATGTTAGGAAAAACACCTTCTTATTCTCTAAGTTTGTTTCTTTATTTATTTAATGCATTGATTATATAATATAAATGTATATAATGTATACCACTGTTATGTAATAAAGTTTCTGAAAATGTAAGAGATGCATGAATGGCTTTCACTCGTTTAGGGTAAAGTAAAATCAATAATGACTGCTTTGTTAGTTAATAGTTAGTTAATGGTAATGGTAATGTTAAGTCATGTTAATAAACAGTCTACAAATGTAAGTTAAACATTAGTTAATGTTTGACTAGTGCACACTTTACAATAAGGTTCACAAATCCCCTTAGTAAATGTTTAGTTAATGGTAAGTCATGTTAATAAACAGTCTACAAATGTTAGTTAACCATTAGTTAATGTTTGACTAGTGCACACTTTACAATAAAGTTCACAAATCCCCTTAGTAAATGTTTAGTTAATGGTAAGTCATGCTAATAAACAGTCTACAAATGTTAGGTAAACATTAGTTAATGTTTGACTCGTGCACACTTTACAATAAGGTTCACAAATCCCCTTAGTAAATGTTTAGTTAATGGTAAGTCATGTTAATAAACAGTCTACAAATGTTAGTTAAACATTAGTTAATGTATGACTAGTGCACACTTTACAATAAGGTTCACAAATTCCCTTAGTAAATGTTTAGTTAATGGTAAGTCATGTTAATAAACTGTCTACAAATGTTAGTTAAACGTTAGTTAATGTTAAACTAGTGCACACTTTACAATAAGGTTCACAAATTCCCTTAGTAAATGTTTAGTTAATGGTAAGTTATGTTAATAAACTGTCTACAAATGTTAGTTAAACATTAGTTAATGTTAAACTAGTGCACACTTTACAATAAGGTTCACAAATCCCCTTAGTAAATGCTTAGTTAATGGTAAGTCATGTTAATAAACAGTCTAAAACATGAGAAGCATTATCAGTTGATGTTTAGATAGTTTCCAAGTTTACCAATAGCCCAAATCAATTCCCAAATGGGGAATTAGTATTGTTTATCCAGTGTGTGTTAGCTGCTAAATAAACATGTGTTTATACTGTATGTAGTATAATTAAATAAAGCTTATTAAATAAAGCTGTCTACAGGTATAGTTCATTGTTAGTTCATGGTTACTAATGCATTAACCAGCGTTAACTAATTAAGTTGTTAATGTGAAGAGAAGCATATGAAAAAGTTAACATGAGCAAAGATAAAATAATGCTGAACAGATGCGTTGTTCATTTTTAGTTAATTTTAACTAATGCATTAACCACATCATTAACTAGTTAATCTGTTAATGTGAAGAGATGCATTAGTAAATGTGTAAGTTAACATTAACAAAACATTAAGTAATCCTGAAGAGTGGAGTTGTTCATTGTTAGTTCATGTTAACTAATGTATTATATGAATAAGTTAACATGAACAAAGATTAATTAATGCTAAACAGATGCGTAGTTCATTGTTAGTTAATGTTAACTAATGCATTAACTAACATTAACTAATCGGTAAGATGGCGAGTTAGAAATATTCACCCTTAGTGTGTCAACTGCTACATAAACTAATGTAAATATGTACAGTAAGTTAACCTTAAAGCATTAAGGCTGTTTACAGGCATTCATGTTAACTAATGCATCAACTAATGTTAACTAATTGCACTGTTAACGTGAATAGATGCATTAATATATGTGTGAGTTAACGCTAACAAAGATTAACTAATGCTGGACATAGGTGTTGTTCATGGTTAGTTCATGTTAACTAATGCATCAACTAATGTTAACTAATTGCGCTGTTAACGTGAATAGGTGCATTAATATATGTGTGAGTTAACGCTAACAAAGATTAACTAATACTGAACATATGTGTCGTTCATGGTTAGTTAACAATAACTAAACAAAAAAATAATGCAAACCAACACAAACTAAAATAAAAAATTCACCTCATTCGTTTTGTATTTGTTTTCCATTTCGGAAACCAAGCACCCACTTTTTTTTTTTAAATCAATTATTGGCTCGCATATCTCCTACAACTGAGGTTTTTTTGAGGAAGGTACCACTGTCAGGGGGGTCAAAAGATTACAAAAAAATACAACATCATTAGAGTTGCCAGTTATCATCATAAATAGAAAATAAGGGCTAGCTGAGATTCTTTCTTTTATTCCTTATTTATAATGTTTATTCTTGTAGAAAATTAGTGTTTATTATTTAAGAAAATAAAGGAAAGAATAAGGGACGATCCAAATATTTGTAATATACAATACTTTTGCTTCACCTATTTATGTAGGCTACAATTATTCTAAAAAAAATGGCATCAGCCTGAGTAAATTTTACCATTATAGAATTGTGACTTTACAATGGTAGTTATTTAGAAGGTGAAAATACTGTGAAATTACAAATGGCATGGGATTTTAAAGCATAACAACTGAAGGTCTATGAAACGTTAGACAATAAAGCATTTTTTTAAACATTTTTTTAAACATGCTGGCTGTGAAGCGGGAGCAGCTGACGGAGGATTCCGCTTGGTCTTAAAGCCTTCCTCAAATGCCTACGTTCACAAATAACAATGATTTTTGCAAAAATACTGATTCATTATCATTTGATAATTTGTTATTATTATGGTCTTGTGAAAATAATAATATGGGCTGCGAGAAAATAATGAAATAAAAGAGTACGGCTGCTGTGAGTGCAGACAACATATTTCAAACCAGTAACATGACAACACACCGTTCCTCAAAGCCAAAAACCAGACCGAATTCAGTTCAGTTGGAGGTTTTTGGATAGTTCTGTATAACTTGTGGGGGTAGAAATAAAGGTGTCAACCTCTTGCTCTTTCATATGGACAGTGTCTTATGAGGGTTTCCAACTTGCAGAGCAGGTTTAGGTAGGACAATGCCTCGTCATTTTGGTTTTAGGACAACTTTGAATAAAGGTTTTGATCCACTTCAAATGTTGACTACTGTATAGCCAAATATAGTTTATTACATTAAAATAAAAGGAAACTGTTCCGTTAATTTTATTTGTTGTGTCCATGTAGCTTATTCATTGCCAATATATTGAACCATCTCTTTACGTTTTTCTAAATCCCAAACAGTGTCCAGATATCAGTAATGTATCCGTCTATGAACATATTTTATAGGCTATTTTAGATTTGGGAAATACACATGCGTTACAGATGTGACAAAAACACCAGCATTTTTGGAGACATTATTATTTTGTTTTTTGTTTTTTGTATTTACAATGAACAAACCAGATGCAACAATATCTGCAGAGAAGGGTTGACCATTCTCAAAACATAAAATATCAATTTTATTTCAATTTTCGTTTTTGTGTTTCAGAGGAAAAATCAATATTAAGGCATCTCTCCATTATGGACTGTTTTGAAAGCAGAATTTATGCAAAAGCGTATAAAATGCTTTAAAAACTATAACAGAGATGTCTTGAGGGTATTTAATAGGTCCGCCCCCATGTAAGATTTTTCTAGTTACTAGTCGTTCATTTGTCATTATTCAACTAATCGCAGGTTTATATTAAATTTACATCTATAATCAAGCCTTAATATATTCCGCGCTCAAGCACATGCAGTAAGTTTGCCACAAAGCCCAGGCAGAAGTAGCCTAATAATTGTGAAAAAGGAGACATTTTAATTATTAATTAATAAACAAATGTTTTCTTGTTGGCTGCAAGATGAAATTCACAGTGCTGACTCTCTCCACAGTATACTGTATGCGCCTTTAGAGAGAAATGCAACCTTCACAGGTTACATAATGCTTTCGTTTTGAATTGATTCGTTTAAAAGTAGGCAAAAGTAGCTTTCTGTAGATATATTTCTCATGTATGTGAGACACCCCAATTTTCAGTTATTTCGTTATCAGGAAAAAATTCAAGCGATCGAGAGGGCGCCTCCCTGTCATGCATATACGCATTAATATTTTTCGCACAAACACTTGAATATGAATAATAATTCACATTTTGCATATGCATTACAAAGTAAAACATTTTTTACATACAATTATCCAAAATAAAACCAAACAAGATTTGTAATGTAGATAAAATATGTAGACAAATAAGAATAAATGCTGCGCGTCACACTCAGCATCATGCGCGCCGCGCAAATCTTGCACTCTGATGGATAATTGTCCTAAAAGAAATAATTTAGTCAAACACTGGAGTAGAAATGTTAATTTATTTCTATAAACAGTGAATGCTGATGGCTCTCTGAGAGAAGGCCACACCTACAGTCATAGTTATGACATATACAGCCCAACAAACAAAGTAAGTGTCATCCGTAATCCTGATAATTTGACTAAGTAAAACGTCAGTCGTAATAGATTAAGGAGGTGGTTTTCTTTATTCTCTATGCATTATGGCACTTTTCTTAAATGGTGCGTAACTAGGCCTCTTGAATTTTTACAATTGTGGGGTCTGTAAAGGGGGGAAAAAGCATGGACGATAAGGTTTATTATATATCTATGTGAGTAAAAATAATAATAATAACCTAAGAAATGGTAATAAACATTAGACAAGCCTTTAAAAAATAAAAGCATGAAACCATGGTACTCATGCAAAAATATTAAATGAAATATGTTGAATGAATGTGAAAATATGTTTTCTTTGTTCGGTTAAGAAGCTGCATCTGGATCCCTGTATTGGAACTTTGAAAATAACTATTCCCCTAGGATGTTTAACACCTCAGGAGGGAAATTACTTGAAACGTAGGTTTGCCAAAAAGAAAAAATAACCTGTCATCTGGTTTAGGCCCCGTCCACACGGAGACGCGTTTCTGTGAATACGCACAATTTTTTTATCGGATAGGCGTTTCGTCCACACGGATCCGGCGTTTTCGTAAGGTGAAACCGCTATTTTTTGAAACCGGGTCCCAGAGTGGATAAATCTGAAAACGTCGCCCTTGCGTTTTCGTGTGGACAGCGAATCTGTATATTTTCTGAAACGATGAAGTCATCAGCCCACGTCTCCCCCCTAGTCAGACACCTCTACGTCACTTAACAGCAACAAAAACATGAACACACACTGAATGATTGTCTTTTTATTAACTAACATTAACACAGATTAATAAATGTATTGTTCCATGTTTGTTTGTGTGCCAAGCGCAAGGTTTATGCGCATAGTCCATGTCTTCTTCTCCATTTTTAGTGTATCGCTGTGGCAGAATTACAGCGCCACATACTGGTCTGGAATGGTATACTACATCGTTTTATGGTTTCGTGTGGACGCGGATATTTCTTGAGACGAGAAAAAAAAAAGGATCCGATTGGGATAAGCTCCAGCTTCGTGTGGACGTAGCCTTAGTTGTATTTTAAAAACATACCTTCCTTAAAAACACCGGGTAAAACTTATTTTGTAGCATGATTCTTGTTTCATCATGTATTGACCGCACATTTATTAGACTGATAAAACTAGTTTGAACCTTTGTAGAAATAAAAAAAGTAAATCTTCTAAGATACATTTCGTAACCTGTTATTCAAGCTAGATTAAAAAAGTATAAAATGCACAATATATGATTTTGGGAAAAAGTTCGAAAACCAGCTTTTAGCTTTTTCACCCATTACCAACAGTGCTGACCTGGACTGTTGACCTTTCTAAATGATGTCATTGTGTGTGTGTGTGTGTGTGTGCTGTTTCTCCTCCCTAACCCTCTCATCTCTCTGTGAGGGTCTGAAACAGACTGATCTGCAGTTTCAAAATGGACAAGGCATGGGACTGTGAGTTTTGTTTCAACTTCAAGCATGAATCAGTTTAAACTATTTATTCTTTTTTTATTTTTTTTTTTGTGTGTGTGTGTGTATGTAAATCACATTTATGTTTGGACATCATTATGTAAAGCTCTTACCCTAAGCACTCTGGAAAATGTAAGAATATGTAATATGTTTTTCATATTTACCGCTACCTTAAACTATAGTAATTGTTTATGTTTCTTTGTTAAAGTGCCATGTCAATTTTTAGATTGAGTGTTTGTAAAAATACATTAAAAAAGGGTCTGTAAGAAGGTGATGGGTTCACCCCCCCTCCTCCTTTAACAACAAAGTGGTTCAGTCCAGACAGTTATACCTGCTGATTGTTCTTTTAGCTGTCTTTTCCGAGACAGGGGTAGCTGCAGCCTGGAACAATGGGCGTGCCGAAAGGTAGGGGCGTGCCAAAAGGTAGGGTCGTGCCAAAAGGTTTCTCATTGGTGAAAGGAGTTTTACTGTGTTGGCCAATCAGCGGTAAATATACACTTATGTAATTTCCTTAGACAAGAGAAGGTGGCGACGATAAGATGTGATGTAATTATTTATCATACGTTTATCTATGCTTTTATATACCACAAATATGTATATTAAGATAGCTTGTTATAATACAATCATAATTTTATCATAGTTTATTGTTGTTGACAGACATATGTACAATGAGACAAAACGATGACTGCATCTGCATCGAAGGCGAAGCCCTCGGAGTTGATAGTTTATATCTGTGTCCTTTTTGTGCAATACAGTACAAAATACATCCTGTAAGTATAATAACTATTACCACCTCTGCTATTACAACTGTACTAAGATCAATTCACAATCTATGAAGACGATTAGACAAAATCAAAAAAACTAATTTAGAGTTTGTTTCTACCTTTCTGCTAGGTGTCCAACTAATGCAGAGTACAGTCGTGGCCAAAAGTTTTGAGAATTACATAAATATTGGAAATTGGAAAAGTTGCTGCTTAAATTTTATTATAGTAATTTGCATATACTCCAGAATGTTATGAAGAGTGATCAGATGAATTGCATAGTCCTTCTTTGCCATGAAAATTAACTTAATCCCAAAAAAACCTTTCCACTTGCATTTCATTGCTGTCATTAAAGGACCTGCTGAGATCATTTCAGTAATCATCTTGTTAACTCAGGTGAGAATGTTGACGAGCACAAGGCTGGAGATCATTATGTCAGGCTGATTGGGTTAGAACGGCAGACTTGACATGTTAAAAGGAGAGTGATGCTTGAAATCATTGTTCTTCCACTGTTAACCATGGTGACCTGCATAAGAAACGCGTGCAGCCATCATTGCGTTGCATAAAAATGGCTTCACAGGCAAGGATATTGTGGCTACTAAGATTGCACCTAAATCAACAATTTATAGGTTCATCAAGAACTTCAAGGAAAGAGGTTCAATTCTTGTAAAGAAGGCTTCAGGGCATCCAAGAAAGAACAGCAAGCGCCAGGATCGTCTCCTAAAGAGGATTCAGCTGCGGGATCGGAGTGCCACCAGTGCAGAGCTTGCTCAGGAATGGCAGCAGGCAGGTGTGAGCGCATCTGCACGCACAGTGAGGCGAAGACTTTTGGAAGATGGCCTGGTGTCAAGAAGGGCAGCAAAGAAGCCACTTCTCTCCAAAAAAAACATCAGAGACAGATTGATCTTCTGCAGAAAGTATAGTGAATGGACTGCTGAGGACTGAGGTAAAGTCATATTCTCAGATGAAGCCCCTTTCCGATTGTTTGGGGCATCTGGAAAAAGGCTTGTCCGGAGAAGAAAAGGTGAGCGCTACCATCAGTCCTGTGTCATGCCAACAGTAAAGCATCCTAACACCATTCATGTGTGGGATTGCTTCTCATCCAAGGGAGTGGGCTCACTCACAATTCTGCCCAAAAACACAGACATGAATAAAGAATGGTACCAAAAAACCCTCCAACAGCAACTTCTTCCACACAATCCAACAACAGTTTTGGTGAAGAACAATGCATTTTCCAGCACGATGGGAGCACCGTGCCATAAGGCAAAAGTGATAACTAAGTGGCTCGGGGACCAGAATGTTGAAATTTTGGGTCCATGGCCTGGAAACTCCCCAGATCCTAATCCCATTGAGAACTTGTGGTCAATCCTCAAGAGGCGGGTGAACAAACAAAAACCCACTAACTCTGACAAACTCCAAGAAGTTATTATGAAAGAATGGGTTGCTATCAGTCAGGATTTGGCCCAGAAGATGATTGAGAGCATGCCCAGACGAATTGCAGAGGTCCTGAAAAAGAAGGGCCAACACTGCAAATACTGACTCTTTTGCATAAATGTAATGTAATTGTCGATAAAAGCCTTTGAAGTATGAAGTGCTTGTAATTATATTTCAGTACATCACAGAAACAACTGAAACAAAGATCTAAAAGCAGTTTAGCAGCAAACGTTTTGAAAACTAATATTTATGTAATTCTCAAAACTTTTGGCCACGACTGTATATTCAAGTTGCCAACACACTGGTTGTGAAGTACCCTTTCCAGAGAAATATAGAAGGAAATGACTGTGTAAGTTGCATTGTTTTTAATCCATTGATTTATCTCTATCAACATAATCACACACGATATTGTAGTAACAATATACAGGTCCTTCTCAAAAAATTAGCATATTGTGAAAAAGTTCATTATTTTCCATAATGTAATGATAAAAATTAAACTTTCATATATTTTAGATTCATTGCACACCAACTGAAATATTTCAGGTCTTTTATTGTTTTAATACTGATGATTTTGGCATACAGCTCATGAAAACTCAAAATTCCTATCTCAAAAAATTAGCATATTTCATCCGACCAATAAAGAAAAGTGTTTTTTAATACAAAAAAAAAAGTAAACCTTCAAATAATTATGTTCAGGTTATGCACTCAATACTTTGGTCGGGAATCCTTTTGCAGAAATGACTGCTTCAATGCGGCGTGGCATGGAGGCAATCAGCCTGTGGCACTGCTGAGGTGTTATGGAGGCCCAGGATGCTTCGATAGCGGCCTTAAGCTCATCCAGAGTGTTGGGTCTTGCGTCTCTCAACTTTCTCTTCACAATATCCCACAGATTCTCTGTGGGGTTCAGGTCAGGAGAGTTGGCAGGCCAATTGAGCACAGTAATAACATGGTCAGTAAACCATTTACCAGTGGTTTTGGCACTGTGAGCAGGTGCCAGGTCGTGCTGAAAAAACGAAATCTTCATCTCCATAAAGCTTTTCAGCAGATGGAAGCAAGCCTAAAGTGCTCCAAAATCTCCTGATAGCTAGCTGCATTGACCCTGCCCTTGATAAAACACAGTGGACCAACACCAGCAGCTGACATGGCACCCCAGACCATCACTGACTGTGGGTACTTGACACTGGACTTCAGGCATTTTGGCATTTCCTTCTCCCCTGTCTTCCTCCAGACTCTGGCACCTTGATTTCCGAATGACATGCAAAAAGCACACGCATCCGAACGGTGGCTCTGGATGTTTCTACTCAAACAGTCCAGTGCTGCTTCTCTGTAGCCCAGGTCAGGCGCTTCTGCCGCTGTTTCTGGTTCAAAAGCACACGCCTGTGCACGGTGGCTCTGGATGTTTCTACTCCAGACTCAGTTCCACTGCTTCCGCAGGTCCCCCAAGGTCTGGAATCGGTCCTTCTCCACAATCTTCCTCAGGGTCCGGTCATCTCTTCTCGTTGTGCAGCGTTTTTTGCCACACTTTTTCCTTCCCAAAGACTTCCCACTGAGGTGCCTTGATACAACACTCTGGGAACAGCCTATTCGTTCAGAAATTTCTTTCTGTGTCTTACCCTCTTGCTTGAGGGTGTCAATGATGGCCTTCTGGGTTAACCTCTTACCCATGATTGCGGTTTTGAGTAATGAACCAGGCTGGGAGTTTTTAATAGCCTCAGGAATCTTTTGGTGTTTAGAGTTAATTAGTTGATTCAGATGATTAGGTAAATAGCTCGTTTAGAGAACCTTTTCATCATGATATGCTAATTTTTTTGAGGGTAGGAATTTTGGGTTTTCATGAGCTGTATGCCAAAATCATCAGTATTAAAACAATAAAAAAAGACCTGAAAATATTTCAGTTGGTGTGCAATGAATCTAAAATCAAATATATGAAAGTTTAATTTTTATCATTACATTATGGAAAATAATGAACTTTTTCACAATATGCTAATTTTTTGAGAAGGACCTGTATTGTAATCTTTATTTGCTGGAAAATGACAATCAGTCTAATTTGTGTTTTTAGCACACCTGACACATCCCTAAACCGGAAATTTAAAGCAGAACGTGCACCACTTGCAGGTTTGTGTCAAAAGCCAGCTAGTGTAGCATATGTAAGCACACTGCCATATGCATAATTTATTTTTGCACTGTTAATCAATTTGACATTTTCACTTAGTGCAGGTCAATGTAAGGAAGATACTGTACTATAGATATTTAAATCTTTTTTGTACATACTCCACTTTTTCACTGTCTGACCATCATCTTAATGTTTATGCAGTTCAATGTTTTTATTATTTTTTATATCTAAAGCACCTTGTTCAAGAAGTATTTAGATGTTTCTCATATCTGTCACGGTCTAAGCATGATCTGTTTCTGTTGTTCCTGATGAAGGAAACTTGTGTTGGGGAGGATTCAGTGTCTGTTGAGGCCCATGTGAATGTGCTACAAAGTGAGTATCAGAAAACACATCCAGACACCTGGACGGTCAAAGACCACACGGCACGAACATTCTCCTGGAGATCCTGAGAAAGCATGGAAGGAATCTCTGTGGAGGATGTACTCAAAAAACACCCATACTTAAGGACACCTGCTGGAGTGAGTATAGTAAAAAAAAATAATAATCAACTGTAAAATATCTTGTTTCAAATTTTCTCATACAATATTTTATTCTTCTGTACCCTTTTAGCCAATCTGTTAAAAATGTAAAACAATAGTTTTAGAAAACAATGTAAGATTTATCAGTGTATACAAGAACTTGAAATGCATCGTATATTGTGACCCTTATACATTAGCTTCTAATTGTTTTTGCAGTTCTGCACTGTATGTAGCTACACTGTCTGAGCCAAAGAGGATGGAACAGAATCTGATTAATGTTAAAAGCATTTTCTTTTTTTTATTATTATTATTTTTTATTTAGCTTTTATGTAGGGGGACCCTGCTACACTGTTTCCTACCATACAACTGATGGATACTGACTGTAAAATGGCGATCATAGGAGGAGGGTTCAGTGTGGTGATAGAAGATGGAATAAATGTGCACCAGCCTTGATGAAGCATTCATAACAGCCTTCTGGATGTATTTTGTGTTCAACATTGCATATCCACCACACCTGAGAAAGACACTGACTTTCCTTCAGAGGCACATTCTCAACATTAGAAGAGGGAGACAAGCACTGCCAGTAACTTTACTCTGAATGATTAGTATTTTGTATTAGATCCTCATGCCTCAACTCTACCATTCCCCAAAGTGCACTCGAAGGACATTCACTCTTTTGAAGTTAATCCAACATGTTGTAGTTGCACATGCACATGAACCATATTTTAGTATAACCTGTGGTGTAGATGAGTGCCAATCAACTTTTTTTGTGATTCCATTCTTTTAGAAAACATGTACAGGAAGCATATGTAATTTTGGTAACAAAAATGACTGTCTCAGTGCAGAGTCAGCAGTACAGTTATGTTATAATATAATGGAGAAGGGTCTGGCTGCAGACTTGCACTCGCACTCTCAGACACTTGCGTTTCTGCTAGTGACAACACTTGCAGTCTTTTTTTTTGCAGTCTTATATTTTGTTCTACTTATTGGATACTTCTTGTCTGAATCTCTCAACATTAGTTTTTTCTCTTGTGTAGGTATGGTTGACTGGAAGTCTGTCAGTCCAGATGTGAGGAAGACATACAGAGTGGAGTTGGAGCTCAGGAGGTGTGATGGATCTATCTATCTATTTAATACTTGGATTGGCGACTGAAACTGAAAGCTAAATAAATGTTTTAGTGGATAAAGCTGTGTCTGTTTGCTTAATTGTTTAATGTCACTTAACATAAGGTTACTAAACTCTTCTGACAATTTTTTTAAATTTTTGAATTTAGTGGTTTTGTCAACTATATATTTTTCTCTATCAGGCAAAACATAGTTTTCTAGGGTAACACTTTACAATAAGGTTTCATTTGATGACACTGATGTATTAACTAACATTAACTATGAGCAATACATTTAATACAGTATTTATTAAACTGTTAGTTAATAAAAATGGAGCGGTTCGTTATTTGTTCTTGTTAGTTCACTTAACAGTGCAATAACTAATGTTAACAAATACAACTTTTGACTTTAACTTAAGAACAGCTAGTGCGACTAACCGTGTTAAGAGACCTTTTTATTCTCAAAAAATAACTGTAATTTGTTTTTGATTACTGATAAATCAAGACCTAAACTTGCGGTGGTGATGACGTCAGTAACCCGCGCCATGCAGAAGTTTTGAAGGTACTTTCAAAGTTAATTTAAAATAATGTTCTTAATAGCATTAACGCCATTTTTACCTTGGAAGAATTAAATTTGGTTTTATAGTATTATGTTGAATTTATGGCTTCCTTTTAATCTGCGATTAAGAGTAAATGGCTCGCCAGCTTTTTTTTTTTTTTTTTTTAACAGCCAGCTTTCACATTACCTTTTGGCATGCCCCCTACCTTTTGTTTCACCAATGAGAAACCTTTTGGCATGCCCATTGCTCCAGGCTGCAGTTACCCCTACTAGTCTTTTCCTGCTCTCTCCTGAACGGAAGAGATATGTTGTGTTCCATGCTACAGATTAATGGCTAGCATTGGTTGAAAATAATTCACACATAGAAATTGTCACGGAGACGAACCCCGTGATTCCCTCTGCTGGCCAGCAGAGGGCACCCTCACCTGAATACTGACACACACGCATCCATCCATTCATTTACACTGACTACACAACATTTCCCACAAGCCCCGTCCTTGGACTCTAATCACCTTCACAGGTGCTCTTCATCAGGACTTGCGTATAAAAGCTGGACTATCACAAAAGTTCAACACGAAGTCTTGATTTGCTGTGTCTGTCATTTCTGAGCGTTACTACCCGTGTTTGTTTTCCTGTTACCGACCCTGTTTGATCTCCTTTAAGTACCTTTGCTGCCTACCTACCGACCCTTGCTTGTTTACTGGATTTTTGATTCTCTGTTCTCCCTCGTGCTGATATTGCTGGTATTGACCACTGCCTGTACAACTACGAGTTTCTGCAATAAAGCCTGCATATGGATCCCATGTCGAGTTCTGGATCATTACAGAAGACTTCGCCAACACGAGATCCAGCGACTTATGAAGGTCTTCATACCACCATGGCGGCCCAAGCCAGTCAGATCGCTGCTAACCAGTTTCAGCTGAATCGACTGACGTCTATCACAGAGGAACTCGTCAAGGCCATTCAGAGTGTCCATACAGCTCCCGCAGCCACACCAACGCCGGAAGCATCCGCCATTACCCACGCTGCAGGGAGGCCGTCCCAGGTTAATCCTCGTCTCGCTTTCCAGGAGAAATTCAACGGTGACGCCAGCAAGTGTAAGGGATTTCTATTTCAATGCTCATTGTTTGTTGAACAGCAACCCACGCTGTATACTACTGATACTGGGAGGATAGCCTTTGTTTGTTCACTGCTGACTGAGAAAGCACTGGAATGGATTACTGCTGTATGGGGCTCTGATGGTTCTGCATTCTCTTCCTTTCAGGACTTCCTACAACAGTTCAGAGCAGTATTCGATCACCCTAAGGAGGGTAAAGAAGATGGAGATCGCTTATTGGAACTATCTCAAGGCAGAATGACGGCGGCTGAGTATGCTCTACGATTTCACACACTGGCGGCACAAACCAACTGGGTGAACGACACGCTAAAGGTACTCTTTCGCAAGGGTCTGAACTATGATCTTCAAGCTGAGCTAGCATGCAGAGACGAGGGCAGAGATCTTAAATAGCTTCATTGAACTTACAATTACCATTGACAATCTGCAACGTGCCCGGCGATCCAGTCCTCGCCGCACTGACCCACCCAGGTTTTCAGGCCGTCTCATGAATCTACTGAACCCATGCAGGTTAATACTTACCATCTGTCTGTTGAGGAGAGAGATCGACGCATCTCAAATAGACTATGCATGTACTGTGGCTTACCTGGCCATCAACGTAACAACTGCCTACTCGTGCATCTACCTCCTCACAACGCTCGGTGAGTACTCCTCTTACTTCCCTGTGTGATACACAGTGTGTAAGCATTCCAGTTGAATTGTGGATAAACGACAAACAGATCATTACCTCTGCTTTACTCGATTCTGGGGCTGCTGGCAATTTCATGTCCGAGGAGTTTGCCAAGAAATATGACATTCGACTGATTTCATGCTCCACCTCTCTCTCAGTGGAAACAATAGATGGTCGACCACTGGGTTCTGGATCCATCACTCACCTCACTCGCAAACTAGTGATGGCGGCTGGATTACTTCACAAGGAGAGATTCAATTCTACATTCTCCCCACATCTCACACTCCCGTGATTCTTGGATTTACCCTGGCTGCGTCTGCATAATCAACCAGATTTCCTGGAGAGAGGGCCAAGTTGTGAAATGGAGAACTCATTGTCAACAGAACTGTCTTTCTCTGGTCAAACCCATTCCTGTCTGTTCCATGTCACTCTCTCCAGCACGAGAGTCCATTCTCGATCTTCCAGAGGAATATGCTGATCTTACAGAGGCTTTCAGTAAGGAGCAAGCTAACACCATACCTCCTCACCGTAAATATGACTGTGCAATCGATCTTCTGCCAGGGCATTCTCCCCCCAAAGGGTCGCATCTTCCCATTGTCTCAGCCTGAGTCCGAAGCCATGAAGGATTACATCAATGAAGAACTCCAGAAAGGTTTCATCAGACCGTCCACATCTCCTGCTTCATCCGGCTTCTTTTCGGGAAGAAGAAGGATGGTGGTCTTCGTCCATGCATTGATTATCGTGGACTAAACGAAGTGACTGTGAAATTCAGATACCCTCTTCCGTTGGTTCCTTCAGCCCTCGAACAGCTTCGCACTGCCCAGTACTACACCAAGCTGGATCTAAGGTGCGCATACAATCTCATTCGCATTAGGGAGGGAGATGAATGGAAGACCCTCCTTTCTCCACAACCCACTGGACACTATGAATATCTTGTGATGCCGTTTGGACTGGTCAATAGTCCATCTGTGTTTCAGTCATTTATTAACGAGGTGTTCAGAGACATGCTTAACATATCTGTGATCGTGTATATTGATGACACACTGATCTACTCCAACACACTTCCTGAACATGTACCAACACGTCCGAGCAGTTCTTCAACTGCCGCAGTCAAATACCAGTTATACTCCAAGGCTGAGAAATGCGAATTCCACACGACTTCCACCACATTCTTAGGGTACATAATCAGTCCCGGAGGGGTGGCCATGGACGAGAAGAAGGTCAACGCCGTTCTTAACTGGCCTGAACCCACAACCCTCAAGGAATTGCAGCGATTTCTGGTATTCGCTAATTTCTACAGGAGATTCATTAGGAACTTCAGTACGGTTTTGTCGCCCCACTTACCCTCGATGGTCAAGAGAGGAACTCACCGACCACAATGGTCAGAACCTACTCACAACGCGTTTCAGACCCTGAAGCAAACGATTCCGCAACGCGCCCATCCTCTGCCACCCTGACCCCACTCATTACCTTTCATTGTCGAGGTTGACCAGCAATCCAACACGGGTATCGGCGCTATCCTGTCCCCAACGTCCAGACCCCGCCGCTAAACTTCATCCCTGTGCCTTTTATTCAAGGAAACTCAACTCAGTGGAACGCAATTACAGTGTCGGGGACCGGGAACTCCTTGCCATGACGGCAGCCTTCGAGGAGTGGAGGCACTAGCTAGAGGGAGCTACGCACCCGTTTACAGTACTAACAGATCACAAGAACCTGAGAATACTTACGCACCGCCAAATGCCTTAATCCCTCGCGCCAAGCGAGATGGTCCCGTGTTCTTCATCGTGATTCGACTTCTCAGTACTAACTCCCAGTCGACCCAGCTGCTCCAAGAACGATCACTAAGGCGATGATCTCTGTCTCTCCCGTCCATTCGGGGAGGAGGATATTCCCATAGATCCAGAACCCATTCTGCCATTTCAAGTAGTAGTGGCCCCCATTTCAACTGGGACAGTCATGATCTCTGCTTCAACACATACAGGGAGCGGAACGAGCACCCCAGTTCTCGCCTGCCCAGTCTCAGAATCTTTGTCCCTGAACATCTGATCTCGTGATCAGGTCATCAGTCAAGTTCACTTGGCCATCCATACATCCGGTTCACCCATGTATCACAGCCACCATTAATCAGCTGGAGAACCGGTTCTGGTGGGGAATCACTACCACAAGACACACAGCCAACTAACATACAGCAATGCGAACTAACTGTATCATTAACAAATCATCCAAGCAATCTCCCGCTGGTCTCCTTCAACCAATCCCCATTCCACAACGACCCTGGTCCTCACATTGCCATAGACTTTATTAGGATCTTCCCAATTCCCCAGGGCCACACTACCATACTTACCATCATAGATCGATTCTCCAAGGCTTGTAGACTCAGACATCCACTACCAAAACTACCTACAGCTCTCCAGACTGCAGAAACCCTCTGCAATTGGGTCTTTCGATTAATATGGACTACCCGAAGACATTGTGTCAGACCGAGGACCTCAATTCACCTCTCAATTATGGTCAGCCTTCTTCAACCGCCCTGAACGTCAATGTCAGCCTCACCCTCTGTTTAATCATCCCCAGGCAAACGGACAAGTGGAGAGGCTCAACCAAGAACTGAACCGCTTCCTCAGAACCTACTGCACTCAGAATCAGGACAATTGGGCTCGATACTACTATGGGCAAAAGTATGCGCAAAACTACTCCTTCTCAAACCCTCAACTGGTCTGAGCCCTTTAACTGCGTACTGGGTGGGTTCCAACCACCGATTTTCCCATGGTCAGGGTATCCAACGGACATACCGGCTGTGAACGATTGGATAGCACGCAGTGGCAGAGGTTTGGAATCGGGGCTCATGTTCACCCTTCAACACGCTGTTCGAAGGCAAAAGGAGCAAGCGGACCGCAGGGGAATGGCGCCCAGGTCCCAACTTACCAGCGGTTCAATGGGTGTGACTATCAACAAGGGATCTTCCGTCTCCGGTCTCCTTGCCGCAACCTGAGTCCAAGGTACGTGGTTCAATTCCAAATCACTAGACAGATAACCCAGTTTCCTTCCGGGCTTTGTCACTTCCTAACACATAATCGTATTTCTCCTACCTTTAGGTATCCATGCTCAAGCCCGCTGCTGGTCCAGAGACGAGTGGAGAGGGAGAGGTTCCCGTGCAGCAGGCCCCTCAACCCATCACCATAGAGGGCCGAGGAGGCTTTACCAAGTCAAGGAGTTACTTGATTCCAGACGGTGGGGAAAGGAATCCTACAGTATCTGGTAGACTGGGAGGGGTTACGGTCCAGAGGAACGCTCTTTGGTAAAATTTCTGCAGAGATATTCTAGACCCCCAATCTTATCGGTGATTTTCACGGCGTACATCCTGCAAGACTGACCCCGTGGTAGAACCCCGAACGTTGTTTTTGCATCCTCGCGCCAGGAGTAGCTCGCGAGGGGGGGGCTTGACACGGAGACGAACCCCGTGATGTCCCTCGCGCCAGGCAGGGGGCACCCCACCTGACTTACTGACACACACGCATCATCACATTCATTTACACTGAATTACACTACATTTCCCACAAGCCCCGTCCTGGACTCTAATCACCGCACAGGAGCTCTTCATCAGGACTTGCGTATAAAAGCTGGACTATCACAGGAGTTTTTCAACGGCGAAGTTCTTGATTTGCTGTTGTCTGTCATTTCTCGAGCGTACTACCCGTGTTCTGTTTTCCTGTCCCCGCTGACCCTGTTTTGATTTACCTATTACGTACCTTTGCTGCACTTTACCTACACGAGCCTTGCGTTATTAGATGGCACGTTCTCGATTCTCCGTTTCTCTCCGTACGTCGGCTCGCTTACGCTGAACCCCCTTAGTTTCTTTCACTCCCGATAGAGTTTGTGTTGCCATCCGATGCATATGGATCCCCATGTCGAGTTATGGGTCATTACAGAAATTACAGGTTCGTTAAGTTGTTTTTATTATCTTGTTGTTGGTTGACAGTTGTCAGATATACGACCACACAGTAGGTGGCACCACCCAAAACGTTGGTTCAACCTTATTGTACTCTTAGTTCTTTTATATTTGCCGCTTTTGACCGCCTCCTGCCCTTGTATGCTGGCCGCTTTTATATTCGCCCCCCACAAGTGGCGTTCAAACATACGGGCATTTTTACTCAAGCCCATTTCCTTCGCGACACGAGACGTCACGCTTTTGCTCTACAGTTTTGTTTATATTTGCACTGGCAGTCTGGGAAAATGAAAGGAAAACACTTCAGGCTAGTTAAAATATGTCTATTCACAGATGAACGTTTAGTACCTTATGAAGAATATGTTGCGTTTATTCAGACCGAAATTCAAGCAGGGATGAATGTCAAGCTATATGAGCCTGTGCTTATATTTATCTCCTACCACATATATTCATAGATTTGACACATTTAAATAGTGTTGCAGTATTTTATTTATACTAATATGAATTTTGTGTTATCCATTATTAACGCAAAGCAACCTTGTCTTCGGCCTTTAACTTTGCATCGGACATTTAAGAGTGGTAGCCTATTGTGAGCTAGGCTTGGTCTGTTTATAAATTCGTTATTCTTTATTTAGTAAAAACGTGTAGGGACTGTATAATTGTGCTCCCATTATGTTACGGCCCACACATAAAACAAGAAACCGATATAAATTTAAACCTGCACGATAGCTAAATCACTGAAAACTCTAAAGAATGGACTGAATTTAATAAAACGTCCTCATGATAAACTAAAGTCATTATAATCAACAAAATACACACGAGGTAAAAAAAGAGATTCATTAATGGACAACTTAAGGTGATTTTAAATGGAGTCCCTTCTTTCACTGGCTTTCATATAAATTTAAGTAAAGTAAAAAAAATAAAGTGAAATTAATGAAATAAATAAATTGCAACCGCTGATTTAAATGCATGGTTTGTACAAAGATTTGCTCGTGAGCGCATGTGCTGCAGTGAACGTGCAGGCCGTTTTATTTCTTATTGTCTACCATGTTTATCTGAAATTATAAATTTTGTTTGGTTTTATTTGGATAATTGCATGAAAAAAAAAAAAAATATTTAATTTGTAATGGCATTTGCACAAATGTGCGAGATATTATTAATTCATATTCAAAGTGTTTGTGCGAAAAATTATTTAATGCGCTTGACAGGGAGGCGCCTCTCGGATCACGTGATTTGGTCCACCAATAAGAACATAATAACTGACCCAAATCTCGGGTCCGCTGACCAACACACGAGACATGAGAAATGTTGATATCTACACGGAAAAGCTTGAATGTCTTGTAAACGGATCACTATTCAAAACGAAAGCGATTATGTAATCTGAGAAGGTTTCCATTTCTCTCCTAAAGCGCCACGCTTCATCGTGGAGAGCCTACAAGCCACTGTGAATTACTTAAGCTTGCAGCCGAACAAGAAATCATGTGTTTTATTAACTAAATACATTTAAATAAGTGTCTCCTTTTTCAACAATTAGTTGGCTCATACTTCTGCCTGTGCTTTGTGGCAGAACTTAATGCAGGATTTGCTTTTGACCCGCGACGGTAAGTATATTAAGGCTCAGTATGGATTCTAGATGAAATTTAATATAAACCTGCGATAGTTGTAATCATGACATCCTACCATGAAACGACGAATCACTATGAAAAATTCTTACGTGGGAGGCCCCAACGATCTATAAATACCCTCTAGACCATCTCTGTTAAAGGGTTGTTTGTAAAGCATTTTATACGCGTTTGTATTAAATTCTTCTTTCAGACAGGTCTGTAACGGCGAGATGCCTTAACAGTGGATTTTCCCTCTGAAAACAACACAAAAACGAAAATGAAAATAAAATGATACTTTTATCGTTTTGAGAATGACGCGACCCTTACTCTGCGCGATATTGTGCTTTCCTGGTTTGTGCAGTTTTAAATCACATAAAGTCTACAAAATATTAATGGTTCCCCCCCCCCCCCCCAAAACTCTGGTGTTTTTTTTTTTTGTCACCTATAAAAAATGTTCCATAGCCGGATTACTTTACTGAGATGTCTGGGAACTCTTTTTTGGGATTTAGAAAAAACTTATTGCAAGACCATGGTTTAATATAGGGGACCTGCATTTTGGTGTTATGGAATAGGCTGAATAGGCACCTTCTGTGATTGTATGGACGCAACAAAATAAAACAAACTATTGAATCAACAAAACAAAACAAAACCGGCCCGACGCTCCACTCAGGGCTCGTCGGTTGTGATTGGGCATCAAGCCTCCCAGCTGCGGTGCTGAGACCACGCTGCCGAGCACACGGAAGAGGAGCAAGCGGTGTTATTCTGACTGAAGAGGAGCAGAAAGTTTTTTGGTAAAAGTCGGAGCAATCGTGGTTTTAAACTCGCTCCAGCACCGCTCCAATCACTGGTACAAGTCCCATGCCAAACAGCCAGTAATATAACGGCATATTTAGCAAGAAGTCACAGGATAAACATATATTTAGCTATAGCTTGATTACACACATAACCTCTCCGATCAAACGATTATAATTGACGGCAATAGTTCGAGCGTTACAGGCTAACTCTCAAGGCGTTTGTCTCTTCCTTTTAATGATTATTTTAGGGTTAAAGGCATGATTTTAAACAGATTACAGCACATTCACACGTAATCGCACTGTCGCAATAATACATACAAATATGTACATATTACAGTACTTCATCTGTATCTGATTTTTTGAAGGAGCAAGAAATCGTGTGTAGACGAAATGCATCGATATGTAGATAAAAAATAAACAGAAAATGTACTGTTATTTTCCAATAAAAACAAAATTTGCACCGCAGACAGGAAAGCAAGCAATTATACCCCCTTTTAATGCTGATAGTTATTAATTTGGCAGAAGAAAAAACACGTTTGCACACAAATAGCCTAATTCCCATTGGAAAACTGTACGGTAAATTTTTTATGTTACTTATTATTGTATTTTATTTTTATTTTATTTTTTTTTTTTTTATAGGGATATTATGAAAAAAAACATTTCAACTTTACCACGGAGAGGAGTGCGGAGCGTTGTGTTTCTTGGGTAATCAGGAAGCGCGGAGCAGATTGATTATGAAATGCTCGAGCTGCGGAGGGGAAAATTGTATGATTGCATGATGGGGCTAGTATTAAAATAAATAATCAATAAATAAAATTAAAGGTCTTTCCAGCATTAAGGTCAATAACCGTTGTACTGCTTTTTTGTAATCAGCTTGTCTAGTTATAAATTTGACTGGTAAAATGATAAAGAATTAATATTAAAACTTGTCTTATGAACACAGATGTATCTTGGTCATTTGAATATTGGATTTTACGAGGGCGGAGGCAAAAAACAATCAATTCCGAACCATCGTAAAACGACGGATTTTTTTGTGAAAAAATCTGGGAGTTTTTTTAGTAGGCCATACGGAGTACGTCCGCTTTATAACGTTCGCGGCCGGACGTTCGGAGGACGTCCGGGTTTGGTCCGCTGTGTAACGTCCTCTGGCGGACGTTTTGAGGACGTCCACTTACGTCCGCATTTTGGTCCTCTTTTTGACGTTCCCTGGCGGACGTTCAGAGGACGTCCGGTTTTGGTCCGCTTTGTAACGTTCGGAGGACATTTGTCCGAGCCAGTTTGCGAACGTCCCTGTTTCGTCCCTCATCTGCCATTTCCATTATAACACTTGAAAAATCCAGTCGCCCATTTTAGCTTTTACCATCAGACCTGACAGCTTGCAATTCAGAGAGTTGACAAAATTAAACAAATATAAACCCATATTGGACTTTAAAGGGTATTTCGTTATATATGTGTCTGTCTATCTATCTATCTATCTATCTATATATATATATATTATATATATTTTTTTTTTTTTACTGTAATAGAATGCAAAAGGCAAAAAACATTTTGTTTTGCAGATTGATATTATTACTGTTATAATAATTATTATTATTATTTTTACTATAGTACAATAGATGTGAATTCATTGTGAAACAATGTT
Organism: Cyprinus carpio; assembly: GCF_018340385.1. Lineage (NCBI taxonomy): Eukaryota > Metazoa > Chordata > Actinopteri > Cypriniformes > Cyprinidae > Cyprinus > Cyprinus carpio. Next base: position 31,810,917 of record NC_056615.1, on the reverse strand, counting down.
AAATTAATTTTCATTTCTGGAAAAAAGAAAATTGAAGTAACTTCTATAATTAAAAATGCCATCAAATCATGAGTCTGTTTTCAGCATTTAAACATCAAAATCATGATACCCTTCAATAATATAATTGAACACATAGGCTACAATTAGGTTTACGCATTCCCCATGGTGTGTGGTGAGCGCACTGGTGCCGTTGTCCTGTGGCTGCCGTTGCATCAGCCAGGTGGATGCTGCATGCTGGTGGTGGTTGAGGAGAGACCCCCCCACATGATGTAAAGCGCTTTGGGTGTACAACAATACAGAATAAAGCGCTATATAAATGCATCATTCATTCATTCACTCATTCATGCATGAAGAAAATAAGGTTGCATCCCAGGAGTTCTTAAAGAATGCTATAGAGTGATGAATGCAGCCAAGGAAAACGTGAACAAAAGAAAAGAAAGTGGAAAATAACAGGTAAGACCATTAAACTAATTATTTCCATTTACATATTAAATTGTTGATAAGCCAACAAGAAAAGTTATTTAGGAAAATTATTTTAGTTATTGCATTTAAGACTGCTATACCACATGCAGCTCAAAAAAAAAAAAGTGTTTATAGCTGGTTCATTTTTTTAGTGTGAAATAAATTGTTGCATTGCACATATCCATAAGGATATTAAATCAAGGAAAACATGTACAACCACAACCCAAATGGAAAACTCCAAAGACTTTTATTGTTGCTAAGGGTTCAAAAGTTTAAGCAAAGCACTGCAAACAGAAATGCATAATGACAGTTGCTCAATCAGACACATGCAATGACCTCCAAACAGAAAGTACAGGAGACACCAAAAAGGAAGGAAACGAGTCCATTGTTGAGATTGCTGGCAAAGAAAACAAAAATATACAGGTAAGACATACATCATGTAAGCCTGGACTATATCATATTTTACACCCATCATTTAAGTTGAGAAACTTCGTCAGGCAGTAACTTTTTTTTATTTTGGTAATAATAATAATGTTTTACGCAGCATAATAGATGCAAATATAATTTTCCCATCAAAATGTTTTCAGAACAATCCGTAAGGCTAAATTTCTTCTCAAATAGGATAAGGGGGTAAGCTTATATCCAAATACCTGCTTTATTTGTTTGATCATGTGACTGTATATTTGTATTTGTGTTCATGTTATCTATCAACTTCGTGTAAAGCGTCCTTGGGTTTTTGAAAGGCGCTATATAAAAAAAAATATATATATTTTTATAAATATTGTCACTACAGCACAAATTGTGTGGCATACTTCATAGAAAAGGATTGAAATATTTATGATGTCAAACACCAAATATACTGTAAAAACAGTTGTCCCAAAATGAAATCTCTCTGCTGTATACAAATCATTTCAGAAAAGCATCTCTGCTCTGTAGGTCAAAAAATAAAATAGCCTAAAAAACCAGATCACTACATTATATTCCTCAACAGCAAGGTGGCAAACTCGCTACTTTTGAAGTAATTGAACATGGCTTCATTGTTTGTAGAGAGATGCGCAGATGCAGGTAACATACACAGTTGCATCTCTCTCTCTCTTTCAATCGATCGATTGATAATTAATTCAAATAAATGGTAGAATTCATTCAAATGCAGCACTATTTCATTTCTGTGTCTGATCTGAATTAGGCAGAATGTTAGCGCTAACAAGCCGCAACTGACGAAAATAACTGCCATTTTTACCCTTCAAATTTGCTCTATAACAGGCCAAACCAAAATCGTGAATCAAACAAAATGCAATGAAAGAATGGTCTAACTTTAACTTTGTGATATTATACTACATAAGACACCTGCACAAAACCAGACGGACTGAATGAATGAATATGCAAATTCATTTTCTGACAGCAGGTGGTGCTTATGAAACAGCAGTGATATAATGTTTCCTTGGCTATTACAGTACAAAAGCACTGTTCTGCTTATACTACTTTATAGACAAATCCGGCGAAACTTGAAAGTAAAGCAGCGCCGTCATTACTGCGTGCCTTGCTGCTAAGGAAGTAGCGTTAGTCCCGTAGGCGGCTGTAGCAGATGTTAGCTGTATGAAAAGTTATTTTTATTTAGTTTTTTTTAGTACGTATGCTGTCCAGTGATGCTGGGAAGAGCGTTTTGTGTGGTTGGCTGTTTTAACAACAGCACAAAACTACAGGCCTGGAATAAAACCGTTAGTGAAATTCATCTACCTTTGTTGCACATTGACTGCCCATGTTTACGGCCATACGGATTACACAGAGTTCTTTACTATTAGCTAGAGATGATCAGTTCACGTGCCGCTAGGGATCTGTCGCGTCACATTTACAAGCACCAAAACAGTATTTATTGTTTGAATTTCATAATAAAATTGACAGAATCTGAGAGCTGAGATTTTTTTTTTTCCTGTCATAAGTAATCTGCTCTGTCTAGTCTGTCGGTCTCCGTGTCCTCTTTGCTTCGCGATTTTTCTGTGAAAATGAATGTGTGGTGTGAGCGTGTGTGAAAAACGTCAATTGCGTGTCTCATATTTCATTTCATTTGTATTAGTTGTTTGAAGAGTAAAAAAAAATCTGTGGGTCTTAACGCAATTACAATCGGCAAGTCGGTCGGACTAAAAGGGGAAAAAAATAATTAATTGGGTCAGTCCTAAATTGACAGGGTCGGTCAGTTATGGCAAACAAGAATATTTTTAAGGATGGCCAAATATTTAAAACAAACTAATTAAGTTAACAAACAAACAAAAAACACAGCAATTAAAGACATCGTTCTTATTTTATTCATCAAATAAAACAATACTTAATTACAATAAAAACATTACATATTTATACATTATTACATTATGTTGTCAATAAATTACCTTTATCAGTAAGTTTTGGCCACTGCCTGACATCATCTACCCAATTTTTCCCTTTCACCAGACATTTTCTTTACTGAGCAGGATCCGCTTTCATTGAAATGTCATTAGAGGGCACAGGCAAGTGTCACACCATCACACTTCGCAGGCACGCAGTAATGGCGGCAGGCAAGATGGCGGCGCCCATAGAGTTTGCGGCAGATGTGTATACAGAGGCAAGAGGAAAAAAAAATTACACATTGTAAAAAGTGCACTTATATTTTTTTTTTAAAAATTCATCAACTGACAAACAGAAATAAACTAACAAAACTTTACAGAACACTTTTTTTCACTGCAGCTTTAACAACCATAGGCATTCTCAATACTCAGAAGAGCTAAACTGGATAGTCTTTGTTGTAAGGTTGTGGTCTGTATAAATGTTTTGATCACTTTCTATTTCGAGAACGAATGACAGCAATTAAATCTGCAGTCTGTAACTTTTGGTGCTCTAGTGGTTAGTAAACAGAACTGCGTCCGTCTTGTGGAAGAACATTGAAGCCGGAGCTACTTTTCTCTGTTTATGTCTATGACAAATCACGCAGGTACTGGGCTACTCCGCAGCGGTACCTACCCAAACCAGTCTAAAATAGTCAGAATCTAAAATTATTATAGGTGTATCATAGTGATTAAAAAAATTGATTCAGCAGCTGTTACTACACGGAGCCGTTGTAAACTGACAAGCTGCGCAAATCCACGTTCATTATCAGCGTTTATTTGGGCAGCTTGTCAGTTAACAACAGCTCTGTGTAGTAACAGCTGCTCTATGTGAAATCACGCACCTGATGGAATTAAAAAAAAAATCTTGGATGTAATTAATAATAATAAATACATGTGGGAATAAATTATAAAAAAATAAAAATGCATGAATAAATACATTTAACAATAAAAAATGCATATATTAAATTAATAAATGAAAGAATATGTAAATAAAAGTTAAAGAATAAAAAATAAATACTGAACATAATACATGAAGATAATAAAAAAATAATTCAGGATTAAATTTTATTACAAATTAACTATATTTGTTTTAATCAAATAATTTATTTCTTTACTTATTTTTATTACATTTTTTCAACAAATTATTAATGTATCTTTAATCTCTGCAGGTTTGATCCTCCATACCATTGTAGCCCAAACCAATATGCTATTAAATGTCAAGAAAGGGATTAAAAATCCAATTTCATGAAATTTCAGGTAAAACTGTGTTATTTGAATTTGCTTACCTAAAACTTCATTCATCAAGCCAAGAAGTGAACCTTAGAACACCAGGCACTGGAACACAGAAATAAATTAGACAGCAATTAGCATCAATTGTTAGTTTGTTTGTGAATGCTTCCTTAATTTTCCCATGTATAGTTGGATTTATGTATGTGTATGTATGTATTTTAATGTATGTTGATGAGCTCACCAAGCAAATTCCAAGCAACTAGGGCAATAAATAAATAAATGAACTATGCATATATACACAGAAAATGTTATACATGTTTGAAAATGGCCCTTAATATCGCATTAGTGAGGTCACTTCAACCCACAGACTTTAAAAACAACCTACAGCAACAAAGAAAAAAAAATAGCCCAATTCTTGAAAACGTCACACAGCACTGAGTCATACAGAAGTAAATACAGAGAACATTAAAGTAAGCGATTATGCATTTATTTATAGTAGGGGTCACCAAACTTGGTCCTGGAGGGCTGGTGCCTTGCAGAGTTTAGCTCCAACCCTAATTAAACACACCTGAACTAGCTAATCAAAGTCTTGCCAGGTATACTAAAAACTTTCAGGCAGGTGAACTGCGGCAAGTTTGAGCTAAACTCTGCAGAACACTGGTCCTCCAGGACTGAGTGTGGTGACCCCTGATTTATAGTGTTAGCTGCCATGGAAGCCAGCAAAATTATTCACAGGCAATATGAAAAATGAAGACAAACTAGAGCAGAGTTTGAAACTTGGCCACTCTAAAATATTGATATTGTTCTCTGCCAACCATTTCTTGACCCCTTCTGCTGTATGTTACGAGTTATCTAACGACCCACAACACACATCAAAAGTGGTCCAAGCCAGAGTCCAGTCCTGAATCCAATTGAAAATGTGTTAAGACAACTGAAGACCAGATTGATGGACAGGAAGCCTTCCAACATCAAGGACCTGGAGATCTTTGCAGAGGAGTGGTCCAAAATCCCAGTGGAAATGTGCAAAATAACTGCTGTGATGAAAAATGAAGACTTTTACACAGTTTTTTTTTTTTTTGAGAAAGAGTGTGAATAGCTGTGAACATGGAATGTTCTGTAGATGAAAAAAAAAATCTCTGACAAAATTACTTTCTTTTGTCACCTTTTTGTGTCATTTCCAGCCAGATGACACCTATTTGTCAGATAAAAATTCAACACAATTAAAAATTTGGCAATCAAGCATGGTATGAGTGGCCGTTTAAGATACAAACAAGTAAAAAATTATTTAACAGCAAGTTTGAGAAAAGACAATACAGAAAAGGTAAGAAGGATTATTTACGAAAAGCGCATATTACTGCAATTGCCAGTGAATCATAATATAACTAACATCACTCAGTGTCACATTTCTGATTCTTGTGAAATTGGACAATTATATATTTTGACTCACATGTAAGTATGGCCCAAAATCCTCCAATGTTATGATGGGTTTCAGCATCTGTCTCTTCACAAACAGATTGTTTCATAGCCAGTCTGAGAATCTGAAATAACAACAAGCCTCCCTTTAACAGAGAAAACACATTTATAGAAAACATAAATGTCACATTCTGTCAAGCTAAACATCACAATTAAAAATCATGTTCTAATTTAAATTATGACATTTCATGGTTATGTACCTAAATAATCAAAATTATGCCTATTATTTAATAGAAAAAGGAAACAAGTCGTTTTGTAAAAAAGAAGAAAAAAAGATGAAGCCATTTCTTGTTGTTGTGTGTATCATTATAGGTCCTGACTAAGAGCGGGAATAAAACATTTGAATGCAATGGAATACGTCTCGCGAGTGGTGTTTAATAACTGTCACTAACGTCAACAACGTCTGTTGGTTGAAGACGGTGGTGGAAATAGACTGAATCCTTTTGACTTCGCCTTTTTTACATAAATTTGCGTGTATTTTCTAGATAATTGGTATATAAAATAAGTTATTTAGTTAAGTTTTCATTCTAGGTTAAAGTGTAGTTACTATATGTAGTATTTATTGTAGTTCTAGTGTACAGTTTGATAAGTTACATTTTTTTACTTTTTATACTATTAACTATAGGTAAGGTTTGTAGTTTGTTTACTTAGTGTTAGGTTGTGTGTGTATAAATATATATATAGATTTGCTGTTCATAAGTGTTTGTCTACAAATTTAAGAGCAAATTTCCAGCATTGTTTCAAATGCTGTGCCGTTACTGTGCTTTACTCGCGGAAAGCTCTCTTTTCAGAGAGCGACTCTGTCCCTCGTGACCTCTCCCTTTTTTCTTCCTCCTGTGAGAAAAAAGCAGCGGGGCAGAGGATCTCTGAGCCTCCTCATGCCTCGCTCTCTCCACTAAGAGAGGCTTCACCTGTCCACTTGTCCCTTCCGTACCAGTGTTCCTCTGCGGGCTTTCGAGCAATTCTTGTTTCCGTTTGGTGGGACGCGTAGTGGACGCCATGGAACTACAGCATGTCGTTGGAGTTCTTCAGATTGCGGGCGGAGCTTTCGGGATCATATGTCGACCCCCAATCCCTTGCCATCTGCACAGCCCCAGCGGCAGCCAGCACAGGCATGGACACTGACCTATATCACATCCTGTCTAAAGCTCTGGAGGAGCGGGTATGAGTGTCCTCCGCCAGACGAGAAGCCAACTAGTCAACCGCTCGGAGAGTGGTTCCTCCGGGGGAAAAGTCAGGACCCTCGACAATGAGCTTCACCATTCTTCCCGGAGGGCCAACAACGAGAATCACCAGTCTTGGTTTATCCCTTACTCTGCCCGCCGTCGTGCCCTCGTCTTCATCCGCCTTCACGTTCGTGTCCGACGGGGTTGCTGCATAAAGCGGTTACAACAAACTGCCTCTCCTGGATGAGTCAGTGGCCGTGCATCTCTGCCTGCCCGAGGCCCCAGCCCGAAGGCAAAGGCGCTCACCCGTCCAACGCCATGTAGGACGACCTTCACGCTCTTGCCGAAGGAAAGCCTACTCGTTCTACTGGACCATCGTCCTTGGCGATTCATTCCATGGCTGTTCTTAAAGGTCTTCTAGGCTAAGCTCCTCCATTGCATGGAATGAGTCCCGGCCCAGACCCCGCGGCTTGTAAGGAGGCTTCACAGTGCGGACCGACCTGGCTCTACGCAGCCACCAAGATGACAGCGCAGGCTACTGGCAGATCAATGCAACAGCCCTACGTGTGCCTGAGCGGCCATTCTATGGTTAAACCTCATGGATTCTCAAGGATGCGGATAACGGGCCCCGACTGTAATGTGTTGACCTGCAGTTTAGGGTTTTTGCCGAACCGTTACCGCTGGCACGAAAGTCATCACAGGGCAATGACTTGCCAAAGCGATCCAGTTTGACGGGCTGCTTCCAGTCCGCCCCAAGAATGTGCGACGCCAATTTCAGACCTTAATTGTTGGTCACCTGAAGAAGGAATGGTGTTTAAACAGGAGCTTCGCTGCTGGATTGGGGCTCTTACTCTCCTTCGGGGTTCTGGTGGCTAGGAAGCTGGAACGCTGCGTCGGTCGACCTGTTCAGGCCCATGCCCCTCTACGGGATGCCAAGCGCATTCTTCACAGATGCACAGTTGAAGTTATTGTAAGTTGAGTCCTCTATGTTCCACCTCAACCCTGGCACTCATAAACCTCATACATCCATGCATTTGCACGACATTACTGAATTTGACCATTTCCACACCCCATATTTGGGTTGTTGTTTGTTTAAACTTGTGTTAGATACCACAATAAATTTATGTTTTGCACCGTTTGTTTGTGTGCATGGTCTCTTGTCTTTTGTTATGGCTCTGGAGTTCAGTCGAACAAGCACCCTGTTCAGGTCTGGGTGTCCAATGGCCAGTGTGTTTGGGAACCAAAAATATTGTTGTGGAACATAGGGTCCCATTCTAATCGCGTCCACACAAACAGCCACTGTTATAGCGAGAAAAATAAAACAAGTTCCTTTTCAAAAGAAGAGAGAAAATTTCCTCTTCCACTCATTACAAGCATCGACTTTTCCCCCCCATTTGGAGGCCCCTCACCACTCGAACCCCAATCCAACCCCGTTTTGCCATGCAGGCCTGGCAGGCCATCCCCAGAGTGTCAGACTGGGTTACAGGGATAATAAAACGAGGTTATACACTCCTAAATGACTCCGAAGACGCCCCTGCTTTTTAGCGGCGTGGTCCCTGCTGGCAAAAGGGCCAGTAGAAACAGTTCCCTCAGCCAAGAGCGAGGCAGGCTCTCTACAGCTGTTACTTCCTCGGTCACCAAAAAGGATGGCGGCCTAAGGTCCATCCTCAATCTCAGGCACTTGAATCAATGCTCTTCTGACGACGGCCGTGTCAAGGATGATTACATTGAAACATGATCCTCTCGCAAGTATGCCCAGGTGACTGGAATCGTTTCACTGAACCTGAAAGACGCATACTTTCACATCCAGATAGCCCCCCATCACAGACAGTTCTTTGAGATTCGCCTTTAGGGAGTGGGTTTATCAGTTACACAGTCCTTTCTCATTTGGACTGTCCCCCTATCTCCTTGCACTTTTAACAAAGTGCCATGATGCAGCTACTTCCCCGCTGAGACAGACGGTAATCCCCATTCTGAACTACCTCCAATTCTGGCCAGTCTGAGGACGAGCTACTATATCACCGCTCCCGCCTCCTCAAGACCACTTAGAATGCCTGGGACTCAGGTCCATTTTGCCAAGATGGCACTGGTCCCCAGCTACTGGCTATCATCCTAGGAACATTTTTTAGACTCAGCCCCAACATGAGTTGAGGGTCCCCTGAGTCCAGAACGGGCACTGGCCATTCCGCAGCTTGTGGACCTCATTCAAGTTGGAGACTATTGTCATCTCAAGGCAGGTACCAGAGAGATTCTGGGCCTCATGGGCTCTGTGTCTCCATGGTACTTCTCTCTCTCAAGTGCCTCTTCACACTGCTGGAAGCGCGCTGTTGGAATGGGCTAAGCTTAACTTGCGCTCGCTGAGAGCATCGCAATGTACCGGGCAGGTTGAACCAAGGAGCCAAACAGGCTGTCTTGGGAGTCAACGTCCCCTCGGAGGAGTATACGATCACCCTCAAAATGGTTCAGAAAATCTGGGAGATCTTCGGAAGGTCAGAGGTTGACCTTTTCGCCTCAAGAAGACAACTCATTTGCCCAACTTTACATTTTCAAAGGGACATGGACGCGTTGGCCCTGACTGGCCCACCTCCTCCTTTATGCTTTCCCCCGATTCGCTCTAATTCCACAGGTAATCATATGAAGTCAGGGAACACAGACACAAGTTTGTGTTAATGGCACCCTCTCTGGCGGAACCCACACTGGTTTGCAGAGCTGTACTGGCTGCTCTCGGCAAGCCATGGCGCCCAGTCCCCTGAAATGAACACCTCCTCTCTCAGGCGAACATAACGCTAGTGGCATCCCCAGCCCTGCTAGTGGGCTCTGCCATTTGGCCTCGTGATGGGAGCTTTGTCAACCTCCGCGAGAACGTGTGTAACCATCTCTCAGTCTTAGAGTCACAGTCTACAAGACGCCTCTATGCAGATTAAAATGGTCCACCTGGTGTGCAGCCTGTTGCACAGAACCCAATCTCCTGTGACATATGTCTGGTATTGTCCTTCCTGCAAGAGCTGTTGGATTAGGGTTGTTCCTCTTCCATGCTCAAGGTCTATTTAGCAGCCATAGCAGCACAGGTTATAACTCAATCGGCGCTTCCTCCTTCGGAGCAGGAGCAAGAGTTGAATTTACTCTGCCCCGTCAGGGCGTTGAAAGTCTATGTTGAGCGCTCCGCCCCATTCAGGAAGTCTGATCAGCTACTTTATATGCTTCGGTGGGCGCACCAAGCGTACTCCTGTCACGACAAGCAGAGATTTTCCAATGGAATAATTGATGCTATCTGCTAGCATACATTATTTTTTGTGCCTTCAATGCTCTAATGGGATAGATGCCCACTCAACCCAGAGGCGTTGCCTCTTCCTGGCCTGGCCTAGCGTTTGTGCGGATGGGACGCGCCATCCACATTTGCCAATTTTATAAGCTGTTACATCCAGGCCTTAGCAGGCTGGGGTCCTTCTGAATAACCAGGGCACTCTGTCATATGACAAAACCAGAGCTTGGCATTTGCCTTCTTCATGTATGCTATTGGCACTCACTGAGTTTCCAATGGTTGTATAAATTATCTTAGGACCACTTATACAAGGACCTTTGTGAGTTTGGCCCTACTGCCTCCTGCAGGGCTTCCCTGCAAAATACTTGGTCCCTCTGGGCCCCCCTTGGGTGCTTTTAAGGCACGTTCAAGTATTATTCATTCCTATAGAATAGACCGCGCGGTTGTTACACTGTTCCCCAAATGCATCTTTAAGCAGACACGTATGACTGAAAGTATCAATTACTACCGTTAACCTCGGTTTCCTGAGATACGGAACGAGTACCTGCGTACCTTTTCCATGCACCCCGTTCAGTCTAAGTAACCTGAGGATCCTACCGTGAAATTGCCCTGATTATTATAGCCAGATGACCCGACGGGCTTTGTCGCCATGGCTCATGCAGCTCCGCTAACGGAATTTTGCTCAAACACAGTGATAAGAATTAAAAAAGTAATGCAACTATCAACGTTAGGTGACAATGTGAGTACAGTTCTTACTTTATCTGAATCATTAGTTAGACGTCATGGACATTGTGTGAACGCTATTCTGAGGTGATGCACATCAGTCAAAAGTGTAAAGGTTAATGGAACAGCATTTACATTTTACACAAATCTAACTGTTATACAAAAAACTCTGATACAGTTTTTGAAGGAACTTAAATTTGAATATTGGCACCATCTACACTGACGATTGTGGGAGCAACAAAGAGGAGGGTACTGGTTAGGTGAAGTCAAGTGTTCTTTGGAAACAGGGAGAGTTCCTTATAAAACAAATCCAAATGGACAGAACAAAGCAGCTTAAAATATGCGGTTTTAGATTACTTCTTTGATTTTTGAAATGATACATCAGATAGTCCTGACATTGATGTGGGTGAATCTCCTGAGCAGGTGTATCTAATCACTCTGAAGTGAAAATAGTCCTGTGGAAACGGAGTTTTAATTGTTATACTCTTCCAGTTTTGACAGACCAAAATCGTTTTTTGGGGGGACGTTTATTCGTAATTACCACATCAGATCCATAACATTTTGTGGGAGTGACACTCCGGGAGTGCTGTATTATTCATCTGAACTGAAAACAGTATCTGTGGAAACGGGGCGTTTCCTTTTTAGAGCCATTCAAAATATATCACAGTGCAGAACACGGCCGAATATGAGTGTTGCGAGGGCGTTTTTATTATGTAAGGCACACTCAGATCACCTGAAACCTGGTATGAGGGACACCATGGGGTACTGGACTATTAATCTGAATTGAAATTAGTCTGTCGAAACAGGGAGTTTCCTTTTTAGAGTTTCAAAATCACAGGCAGAACAGGTAGAATATGAGATTTTGGAGGGCTTTTATTATGTAATGCAACATCAGATCGTATCTCTCATCTGGATGAGCGACACCCTGGGGGACTGGACTATTAATTGGAATTGAACTTAGTCAGTGGAAAACAGGGAGTTTCCTTGTTAGAGATATTCAAAATCACAGGCAGAACAGGTGAAATATGCGAATGGTGGAGGGCTTTTTAGTATGTAATGCAACAAAAGATCGTCCCTGAAATACTGAGTGGACACCTGGGGTTCCCTGGACTATTAATTGAATCGAAATTACGTCTGGGAAAGAGGGAGTTCATTTTAGAGCAATTCAAAATCAGGACAAAACTGGTCTATATGAGTTGTGGAGGGCTTTTATTTTGTAAGCCCACAATAGATCGTCCTTAAACTGGCCTGAGGGACACCCTCGAGTACTGGACTATTAATGGATTTGAAATTAGTCTGTGGAAACAGGGAGTTTCCTTTTTAGAGCCATTCAAATCACAGGCAGAAGAGGTAAGAATACGTTTTTGGAGGGCTTTTATTAGTAATGAACATCAGATTCGTCCTTGAAACTGGCTGAGGGGAAACCCTGGGGGTACTGGGTTACTAATCTGATTTGAAAGTAGTCTGTTGGAAACAGGGAGTTATCCTTTTTAGAGGCCATTCAAATTCACAGGCAGAAAGAGGTAGAACATACGTTTTTGGAGGGGCTTTTATTATGTAATTGCAACATCAGCTCGCCTGAAACTAAACTGAGGGACACCCTGGGGTAATTGACTACTAAGCTGAATTGAAATTTAGTCTTGGGAAACAGGGAGTTTCCTTTTTAGAGCTATTCAAACTCACAGACAGAAAACTGGTGAATATGGAGATTGTGGAGGGGCTTTATTTTGTAATGCACATCATATCGTTCTTAAACTAACTGAGAGGACACCCTCGAGTCCGGACTTGAATCTGATTTGAAAATTATTCTGTGGAAGACAGGGAGTTTCATTTTTAGAGCCATTTCAAATCAGACAAACAACTGGTCATATATGAGATTTTTGAGGGCTTTTTATTTTGTAATGCAACATCAGATCATCCTTAACTGGCTGAGGGCCACCCTCGAGTAACTGGACTATTAATCCTGATTTTGAAATTAGTCTGTGGAAACCGGTAGTTTCCTTGTGTAGAGCTATTCAAAATCACAGGCAGAACAGTGTAGAATTTGAGATTTTGGAGGGCTTTTGTATTATGTATGCAACATCAGATCATCCTGAAAACTGGCTGAGGGACACCCTGGGGTACTGACTAGTTTAATCTGAATTGACATTAATCTGTGGGAAACAGGGAGTTTCCTTTTTTAGAGCTATTCCAAAATCAAGCAGCAGAACAGTGAAATATGATTTTCGGGAGTGGGTTTTTGTCATGCGTACACACCACTTTGCGAATTAATTAATTTATTTATTGGCTTATTTTCATTCATATCAGGCCTTTGTAATGAATGAATTCAAATTCCATCAATTAACGACATTTAATATAAGACCTTTTTTTAAATGATTTCACAATTACGTCATTCATATCAGACCTTAACCAATTCCTTCATTCATTCAATATGTGCAGAGAAACTGGCTCAATAAATGAAAGCCAAAGATGACTTTTCGTCTGATCTGGGGTATTACGCGCTATTACCATAAAGAGTAGTATATGCGCCCACCACAAAATAACCTGGCGGCTAGAATGACCGTGTTTTTCAAAGTGGAGGCTGGCCTGACCGCAGTTCCATTACACCGCTGTCTCCGCGACAACTGGGTACACACAGTTACATTTCTGGTAAGTAAATGTATTAATATATTAACTTTACATTCATTGCTAAAAGCTGCGCGTAACCTGCGCGAGAAAAGTCACACATCGCGGCCGCGCGACTTGAGGGACATTCCAATCCCTATCTTGCGATGCGCAATCTGTCG